>NC_067116.1:2827142-2909642 GCF_021347895.1 Acanthochromis polyacanthus
TACTGTGATCCGCGTAGACGGCACGGCCAGAGGAGAAACTTGGAAATAAACCTCCTCGTCAAGGGTTAATCCATTCTCTATCAGATTTCACAAAGCTCTGATGCTTAAAAAAACGACGACAGCCTTGTTCATACGGGAAGCATAAGAAATGTTCCCGGTGACCCACCTGGTCTCCTACCGCCAGCAGAACCTGCTCCACGGTGGAGGCCGGTGGCGGCACCAAGCCTCACACCGTGGCTCAGGGAAGCCGGCGCGAGGACGCCATCCCCACCACGAGGCACCAAACACACCAAAAAACGCCAAAAACACTAAACTGTTAACCCAAAGTTTCACCAAATAATTCAAACAATGAACATTCAGAAAACAAAGTGACAAATACAAAAGAAAGACAAAAGTTTGAACACCCTCTATCGCTCTACCTCAACACACCTCCACCCACAGATAGATAGATAGATAGATAGATAGATGATAGATAGATAGATGATAGACAGATAGATGATAGACAGATAGATGATAGATGATAGACAGATAGATAGATGATAGATAGATAGATGATAGATGATAGATAGATAGATAGATAGATAGATAGATAGATAGATGATAGATAGATAGATAGATAGATAGATAGATGATAGATGATAGATGATAGATAGATAGATGATAGATAGATAGATGATAGATGATAGATAGATGATAGACAGATAGATAGATAGATGATAGATGATAGATGATAGATAGATAGATAGATAGATGATAGATGATAGATAGATAGATAGATAGATAGATAGATAGATAGATGATAGATGATAGATAGATAGATAGATGATAGATGATAGATGATAGATAGATAGATAGATGATAGATGATAGATAGATGATAGATGATAGATAGATAGATAGATAGATAGATAGATAGATAGATAGATGATAGATAGATAGATAGATGATAGATGATAGATGATAGATAGATAGATAGATAGATGATAGATGATAGATAGATAGATAGATGATAGATGATAGATAGATAGATAGATAGATAGATAGATAGATAGATAGATAGATGATAGATAGATAGATAGATGATAGATGATAGATAGATAGATAGATAGATAGATAGATAGATGATAGATGATAGATAGATAGATAGATAGATAGATGATAGATGATAGATAGATAGATAGATAGATAGATAGATGATAGATGATAGATAGATAGATAGATAGATGATAGATGATAGATGATAGATAGATAGATAGATAGATGATAGATGATAGATAGATAGATAGATAGATAGATAGATAGATGATAGATGATAGATGATAGATAGATAGATAGATAGATAGATAGATAGATAGATGATAGATAGATAGATAGATAGATAGATAGATAGATGATAGATGATAGATAGATAGATAGATAGATAGATAGATAGATAGATGATAGATGATAGATAGATAGATAGATAGATAGATAGATGATAGATGATAGATGATAGATAGATAGATAGATAGATAGATAGATCTGTCATTATGTGGACTTCCGTTAGAATTTGTCTCGTTGTGAAACTCGTTCTGTGCTTGTTTTGTTTTTGTGGCTGTTTAGAAGGAAGAAAAAAACGATGGCAGTGAAACTTGTGTTATCTCAGCAGGACGTGGCGCCTCTTGCTCCTCCAAGTCCTCGCTGTTCCCAGACCAATATGTTCACTAGATTCCACTTATTTCATCCTCATGTACAAATCTGGGTGCTCGCTGCAGATTTTAGCACGTTTCAGAGCCAGGGAAGGAGGCTGGCGTCTTCTTATTTAAATTCTGAGCTGTTTATGAGGGATTATCTGAGCAGCATATAGCTGGAAGCTGAATGAAGGATTCTATTCTCTCTCTGTGGGGAAACAACAGCTTTAAAAACATGATATATGCTGAGTACAGTCAGTCCAGCAGTGCTTTTAGGATGCAGGGTGATATTATACGAAGCGGCGCCAGGATTCCTTTAATGACTGCAGATCTGGCAGCTCTGAAGTCCAACCACTCGCTGCTGAAGACCAAAACAGGACTTGATTAGTGTTTCCTCTGCAGGGAAGCAGCTCTGGACAGATGTACAGCGGCACCGACAGCGAGCTGCCAGCCGGATTAAAAAAAAACAAAAGAAATCTTAAGAGAGGGACGAGTGGAAGCGTTTGAGCTGCAGTGGAGTGAGAGCAACAGTTGAGCTTCTCCCCTGACAGCTGTATTAGCGCTAATGACAGGCTGTGTTTCTGAAGCACCTGGCTGCAGCACGTCGATACGAGCAAACAACAAAACCTCTCACACGGAAATTACACGCTGGAAATGCATCCAGGACAGAGCGACACGATGCCGACCCTCTGGATGCACTCGGTGTTTCTGAATCATCCTCGCTGCTGATGACACACTGGTGGGTGAGATCTGAGCCGGACGAGGTGTGATGAAACCAGCAACCAAGAATGACTCATGAAGATACTTTCTGCTGCTGCTTATCAGGAAATCTGAGTCTGATCATCACTGTTCCTCACTGCATCTTCATTTATCCTCATTGTAGTCTAATTTTTCCTAACCGTGGTCACATTTTTCTTTACTGTGAGCAAATTTTTCCTCACATATCCTCACTTATCCTCACTCTATTCTTATTTTTCCTCATCTTTTCCCATTGTTGTCTAATTTATCCTCATTATATTCAAATTTTTCCTGACCACTGGCTCATTTTCCCCCTCTGTATTCTCATTTTTTCTCACTGTATCCTCATTTTCCTCATTATATCATCATTTTTTCCTCATTTCCTAGTTTTTTCTCATCGTGGCCTCCCTTTCTCCCATAGTTGCTGCTGATGACACACTGGTGGGTGAGATCTGAGCCGGACGAGGTGTGATGAAACCAGCGACCAAGAATGACTCATGAAGACACTCTCTGCGGCTGCTTATCAGGAAATCTGAGTCTGCAGCGGCTGAGAACCTGAGAATCTCCTGTCGGACCCACGGTGAATGGTCCAGTTTACACCACAGCGGTTTCAGGATGGAGCCAAATGTTTTGTTGTGTCGCTGTCTCCCGTTCACACAGAAACGGTGTTTTCAGGCCTCGACACGCTCGGATAACGACGGTGAGATCATGGTGGTGATATCTTTGATATCTCTAAATCGGTGGTCCTACGTCGTACTGTGAGACAGGTTCAAGGACGGCTGTGAGTAGCATCAGGTGGGATGTCTGAGCTCGTTCCTGATTAGTCTGTGTTCCTGAGCTGGTAACCAACACCACAAACACGTCACCAAAGCGACCACTGAAATTAAAAATCCCATTACAATTTACTGATTACAGCTCCGGGTCCGTATAACACGTCATCTGGGTCTGGATCTGGTCCAGTTAGCGCCCCCTGCTGTGTAACATATTAGTGTGGATAATTCATTGCAACTCTGATTGTGTTTCTGGCTTCTTCTATGATATAAATAACGCTACAGGATGCCAAAAGTAGCCCATACCACCACCTTCTGTCAACAGTTACCTTCACACCTGCTTGACGTATATGCTGTAAATAGTTTTCAAAAATTCTTATTCATTATTCAACAAAAACAGTTAAAAACAGAAAAAAACATATTTACTGAATTTACTGTTTTTGTAATAAAAGTGAATGTTTCCGATTGAGCTATCATTTTGGTCAAAAGCAAGACAGAAAACAACAAAAACAAGACACAAAACAACAAGAACCAGACAAAACAAGACAAACGACACAAAATAAGAAAAATGAGACACAAAACTACAAACACAAGACACAAAATTATAAAAACAAGACACAAAATGACAAAAAATGAGACATGAAAAGGCAAAAATGGTCCCATTTTTGTCTGAAACAAGACAGAAAACGACAAAAATTAGACACAAAATGACAAAAATGAGACAAACTGTGTGTCACTGTATGTCTGCTGCTGGACCTACAACAACTAGCTATCCAATAGAAATGCAGGATGAAATGACTTACTGATCAATTCAATTCAATTCAATTCAATTCAATCCAATTCAATTCAATTCAATTCAATTCAATTTTATTTATATAAATTCATTCATTTATATCATTCATTTACATATATTCATGTTTGGCTAGTTTCCCTGTGGTTGTAGGGTTCATGTTTGGCTAGTTTCCCTGTGATTGTAGGTCTCGTGTTTGGCTAGTTTCCCTGTGATTGTAGGTCTCGTGTTTGGCTAGTTTCCCTGTGGTTTAGGGTTCATGTTTGGCTAGTTTCTCTGTGATTTTAGGGTTCATGTTTGGCTAGTTTCTCTGTGATTGCAGGGTTCGTGTTTGGCTAGTTTCCCTGTGATTGTAGGTCTCATGTTTGGCTAGTTTCTCTGTGGTTGTAGGTCTCATGTTTGGCTAGTTTCCCTGTGATTGTAGGGCTCATGTTTGGCTAGTTTCCCTGTGATTGTAGGGCTCATGTTTGGCTAGTTTCCCTGTGGTTGTAGGTCTCATGTTTGGCTAGTTTCCCTGTGATTGTAGGGCTCATGTTTGGCTAGTTTCCCTGTGATTGCAGGGTCCATGTTTGGCTAGTTTCCCTGTGGTTGCAGGGTTCATGTTTGGCTAGTTTCCCTGTGATTGTAGGTCTCATGTTTGGCTAGTTTCCCTGTGGTTGTAGGTCTCATGTTTGGCTAGTTTCCCTGTGATTGTAGGGTTCATGTTTGGCTAGTTTCCCTGTGATTGTAGGGCTCATGTTTGGCTAGTTTCCCTGTGGTTGTAGGTCTCATGTTTGGCTAGTTTCCCTGTGATTGTAGGGCTCATGTTTGGCTAGTTTCCCTGTGGTTGTAGGTCTCATGTTTGGCTAGTTTCCCTGTGATTGTAGGGCTCATGTTTGGCTAGTTTCCCTGTGATTGCAGGGTTCATGTTTAACTAGTTTCCCTGTGGTTGCAGGGTTCATGTTTGGCTAGTTTCCCTGTGATTGTAGGGCTCATGTTTGGCTAGTTTCCCTGTGGTTGTAGGTCTCATGTTTGGCTAGTTTCCCTGTGATTGTAGGGCTCATGTTTGGCTAGTTTCCCTGTGATTGCAGGGTCCATGTTTGGCTAGTTTCCCTGTGGTTGCAGGGTTCATGTTTGGCTAGTTTCCCTGTGATTGTAGGTCTCATGTTTGGCTAGTTTCCCTGTGGTTGTAGGTCTCATGTTTGGCTAGTTTCCCTGTGATTGTAGGGTTCATGTTTGGCTAGTTTCCCTGTGATTGTAGGGCTCATGTTTGGCTAGTTTCCCTGTGGTTGTAGGTCTCATGTTTGGCTAGTTTCCCTGTGATTGTAGGGCTCATGTTTGGCTAGTTTCCCTGTGGTTGTAGGTCTCATGTTTGGCTAGTTTCCCTGTGGTTGTAGGGCTCATGTTTGGCTAGTTTCCCTGTGATTGCAGGGTTCATGTTTAACTAGTTTCCCTGTGGTTGCAGGGTTCATGTTTGGCTAGTTTCCCTGTGATTGTAGGGTTCATGTTTGGCTAGTTTCCCTGTGATTGTAGGGTTCATGTTTGGCTAGTTTCCCTGTGATTGTAGGGCTCATGTTTGGCTAGTTTCCCTGTGGTTGTAGGGTTCACGTTTGGCTAGTTTCTCTTTGGTTGTAGGGTTCATGTTTGGCTAGTTTCCCTGTGATTGTAGGGTTCATGTTTGGCTAGTTTCCCTGTGGTTGTAGGGTTCATGTTTGGCTAGTTTCCCTGTGATTGTAGGGCTCATGTTTGGCTAGTTTCCCTGTGGTTGTAGGGTTCATGTTTGGCTAGTTTCCCTGTGGTTGTAGGGTTCATGTTTGGCTAGTTTCCCTGTGATTGTAGGGCTCATGTTTGGCTAGTTTCCCTGTGGTTTTAGGGCTCATGTTTGGCTAGTTTCCCTGTGATTTTAATGCTCATGTTTGGCTAGTTTCTCTGTGATTGTAGGGCTCGTGTTTGGCTAGTTTCCCTGTGGTTGTAGGGTTCATGTTTGGCTAGTTTCCCTGTGGTTGTAGGGTTAATGTTTGGCTAGTTTCCCTGTGATTGTAGGGCTCATGTTTGGCTAGTTTCCCTGTGGTTTTAGGGCTCATGTTTGGCTAGTTTCCCTGTGATTTTAATGCTCATGTTTGGCTAGTTTCTCTGTGATTGTAGGGCTCATGTTTGGCTAGTTTCTCTGTGGTTGTAGGGCTCATGTTTGGCTAGTTTCCCTGTGATTTTAATGCTCATGTTTGGCTAGTTTCTCTGTGATTGTAGGGCTCATATTTGGCTAGTTTCCCTGTGATTGTAGGGTTCATGTTTGGCTAGTTTCCCTGTGATTGTAGGGTTCATGTTTGGCTAGTTTCCCTGTGATTGTAGGGTTCATGTTTGGCTAGTTTCCCTGTGATTTTAATGCTCATGTTTGGCTAGTTTCTCTGTGATTGTAGGGCTCATATTTGGCTAGTTTCCCTGTGATTGTAGGGTTCATGTTTGGCTAGTTTCCCTGTGATTTAATGCTCATGTTTGGCTAGTTTCTCTGTGATTGTAGGGTTCATGTTTGGCTAGTTCCCTGTGATTGTAGGGTTCATGTTTGGCTAGTTTCCCTGTGATTTTAATGCTCATGTTTGGCTAGTTTCTCTGTGATTGTAGGGCTCATATTTGGCTAGTTTCCCTGTGATTGTAGGGTTCATGTTTGGCTAGTTTCCCTGTGATTGTAGGGTTCATGTTTGGCTAGTTTCCCTGTGATTGTAGGTCTCATGTTTGGCTAGTTTCCCTGTGATTGTAAGAGCTCTGTTTATGCTTCAGGTAGTTATTCTTCATGGATGGATGGTGCACGCTAATGATGTTTTATTCTTGCTCGTTCACGTTGACTCACATAGATCGTAGGCTGAGATTCAGCTGCGATTTCAACATTCCGTCTGCAAAGAACAAGCTTCATATCTTGCCCAAAGATAATTAGATTCATGTTGTACAGCTGTGAACTCATAAGATTGTTAAAATCACACAGTGTAGAGAGGCCCTTACATTTAAAATGGACATTTTTGAATCCAGGGTGGAGTTTTTCTCAAAAGCAGCTGTGTGAACGAGTAGCCAGAGTTTTCAGTGAGAACACTCTGCTTTGTGCATTGCATTTTTATTCCAGTCACCATATTCGTTAAAGTTGCTCTATTTTAGTTAAAGTAGCTCTATATTAAAGTTGCTCTATATTAGTTAAACTCTGTTGCTTGAAGCAGTAAGTCATCCAGAGGAATCAACCATCTGGTTTCTGTTGGAGGAACCTTCATTCTGAACGTTGTTTCATCAGAGCTCCACTCTAGAGACCAAACTGGGAATAAATGTGTATTTTCTGGCCCATTTCTTCTTATTTATCTTCCTGGTTGTAGCTCACATACAGTAGTTTACTATAAATACGGCCATTTCCTCCCTCTGATACGATCCGTCAACACTTCCCATCTTCACAGTTCTCCCTGTTTTCACACCTTCCTGTTCACCTCTGCAGGCGCCATACGCTTCGTTTTATTTTAGTACAGAACCGCTTTTACTCATAACGACGTTCTGAACTCGCTGCTTTTCAGATGCACTTATTCCATTCCTGCTTTATCCGACATTTAAACCTTTTTTTTTATCCCAGCAGAGAGTCGGCTGGATCAAGGGTTCCTCTGCTAACCTGTGGCTCTTTGTTCACGACGCCTTTGAATTAAATGGAAAACAAATATGTGCCGTTTGTGTTCAGCTGCTGTAGGACTTTAAAGGAACCCCGTGGAGTTTTTAAACTCGGTGTAGCAGTTTTCTAGAAGCGTGATGCAGGATGGTGAGGAGAGAGAGACAGAACATGGATGTAAACATGAAATAAAGGATGAACAGGTGATTTATGAGGGAGGAGCTGCATCCATCATGGAGCTGAAGGACACACATCTAAGAACATCCAAACGTACTAACGTCACGTTTTATTTTACGATCAAATGTTTGCTGAAGATACAAAATACATATTTGATTGAAAAGCTGGAATCATTAATGAGGTTTTAACTTTTTTTTTAATCTTCTGTGGTCGTTCTGTGATCGTTGTGTGTTTTATTGTATCCACAGAAATACATAATAATGTTATATATCTATAAATATCATCTTCCAACACATTTTGCACTCATTCAGCCCCATATCATCATACCGCCACCTCCATGCTTCATCGTCAGGACTATGAGTTCACTGTGGTACTTTTCACCTTCATGAGGTGAATTTGTGTATCTTGGTGGTTGTTTTTTATTTTGTGTGTTGATTTTTGAGGTTGTTTTGCATCTTTTGTGGTCATTTTGTGATTGTTTTGTTTCCTCTTGTTCTGAGCACACCTGTTGGACTCTTAACTCCACTTTCTGCTCAGCAGGTTTGTGTATCTTTAAACATCTTCAAGGAATCCCCTGCAGGAGCACAAACTACCGTCTAAGAAAAGTGCAAAGATGATATTTATTGATGCACAGTGAACGTCTGGGGATAAACTAAATGCACAAAGCAACCACAGAACAACTACAACATGATGCAGAACACCCACATAGACAATAAATGAACAAAACAAACACATAAAATGACACAAGGAAACACAAAATGGGCAGAAATAGACACAAGAGGACATTTAATGAGCTTAACAAGACACAATGTGAAGGACGTGAACATCAACCTCTACTGATGACACAAAAGAGCAACATCTTTGTTTGTTTGCAGATTTTATTATTGAACCCTGATCAGTCCAGACGTTTGGTGAGAACCTGACCAGGAGAGACGGCATCGTCCTCACAGTGAAGCACATGGAAACTACAGCACAAAACAACTACACAAAATCACCACTAAAAGACAAAAAACAACACAAAGATGCACTAATTGACCCCAAAAAGATGAAAATTACTGCAGTGAATACGTAGTCCTGACAGTGAAGCATGGAGGTGGCGGTATGATGATACGGGGCTGAATGAGTGCAACAGGTGTTGGGAGATGATATTTACAGAAACATCTAGAATTATATGTTTGTGGAAGCAGTAGTACACAAACAACAACAAAAAAATCAAATAATCCCATAAAGACACCAAATAACCATAAAAGATGGAAAACAACTTCAAAAATCACGACTTAACGTCCTCAGAAACCAGTTTCCTGTTGTTCTGAGCACACCTGCTGGACTCTCAGCTCCAGTTTGTGTTCATATATGCACAGCAGGTTCTCAGAGCTTTAAGCGTCTTTAAGTGAATCCCTGCAGGAGCAGAAACTACCATCCAAGCAGGGTTTACATGAGTAAACATGCATTTTTGGAGTGGAACCAGAACTCTGACTGCTTCCTAAACGTGCTGCAGCAGCTCCATCTGTATCTACAGGAAGCTTTCAGACTCACACTGAGATGAGATTTGTTTTCTAAGTGCTCCACGCAATAACAGAAACACACCACAGCCATTCCCATCACAACATGTCAGAGAGACATGTTTTATATCTGCATCACGCGTGCATGTTCCACATCCCTCTGCACAGAAATACATCCTGACAAAATGAGTGCATTGTTTTTATGTTCCTTATTTCAGCTATTCAGACACGCCGAAGCACAGGAATAATAACCCCCGCAATCAGTACACACATCTACAGTTCCATCAAGATGAAGTCACATCAAACACAGCCGGTCTTACATAACCAGAAGTCAGCATCACATGAAAAACAAATGGAACACTTTGAGGCTGAGCTGCTTCTCCTCCCAGCTCCATCTGTCAACCAGAGCCTTTCCTGCATGACCTCCATCCAGGGCGGAGATGAACGAGGAGGCGCCGGTCTCTGTCCTCCATCTTCTCTTTGCCACGGCAGCAGGAGCACCGAGGCGTCGAGAACACCTGCACACCCAGAGTAATGAGGCAACGGGCCGTCCTCCCGCTCTAATCAATCCCACTGCCGTTAACGGAACCGAGGGAACTCAGATCGTTAGGAAGCTCTGCTCATACCCACAGAAAGCTTCAAATGCTGCCAGAAAGGGAACATCTGCAGCATCTGTACGACGGTCACGAGTTTATGTAGTTACTGTCCTCATATAACGACCAAAACAAGAACATGTGATCATCGACCTGCACTGATGACGTCCAAAACAGCGTCCTGACAGGGAAGCATGGAGGTGGCGGTATGATGTCATGGAGCTGAATGAGTGCTGAAGGTGCTGGGAGATGATAGTTATAGAAATAAAAGTGTTTATACGTGTGTGGTGTGATGACCTCCACCTCTACTGCCTGAGTGGAAGGCCTTCCTCTTTTTCCTTTCCTGTGTTTGTCTCATTTGCTCTGTTCAGGTCATCAGTTCTACATTCCTCCTCCAGCCATAAAAGAAGGGCTTTTCACTCTGTTCAATGCTGGACCGTTGCACTATGTTGTATCGCCTGGACATTCCCTGTCGCCTTCCCAGCTCCTACCTGGTCGTCCATTCTGCTCACCTTGGACAGAGGGTGGATACGGCAACCTGACGCCACCAAGCGCCCTCCCAAACCGCTTCCAGTTAAGCCTTTTAGAATTGTCAGCTTCGTTTCATTGCCAGCCGACCTCACCATATCTTTGCCCTGATTATTCCACTCCAGCAGCGTCGCTTTCGGTTTGGTTGTTAAATCTGTGTTTAGTTAACTGGTTCTCATGTGGACCCTGGTCTTCGCTGCGTCCCTGTTTCTAACGTAGTTCTACTGCTTCGTTCTGTCCTGTTCCCGGCAGTCTAGTCTCTGCTCGTTTTGTCCAGGAATTGCTGATATTGGTTACATTCTCCAGCCTCTTCAGCACACTTGAATTGTGGTTTCGGAGCCAGCTGGGGCCGTGAGTGTGTTTGTGTTTGCAGTGAATGAAGCTGTAGAGGTCCGTCTTTCTGTCCTGACTCTGTCTGTCCTCGGTCTTTGCACTACCGTGACATGTGGATACACTAGTACACAAAACAACCACAAAAAACAACAAAACAAACACAATATTACACAAGAAAACACAAAATGATCAGAAAGACACAAAACGACCACAAAAAGACACAATGACCAAAACAACAACATCCCACATTATTAATGATTATTATGATAATAATTATAAATAACAACAGGAGGAAGATTAAAACCAGAAATAGGTTTTTTTTTGTAGAACCCTTTTAAACTCTGAGAGGTTCCTCCAGGTTTTCTACTTGTGTGTCTGAATTTCTAATATGTAATAATAAAGTTATTGTTTCGTATGTTGTCCATAAAATCAGCTGGAAGTTCTTCAGATATCATTATTTCCTCGTTTAATCAAATCAAAGACTTATTTTTCTGCTACTATGCAGCTTTGCTTCTTTCCTGGTTTATTTATGGTTTCTGACAGTAAATAAAAATTGTGCAGGTTTAAATCCATTTATTTACAACCAGCCAATAGGAACCAGGTTTGTGTTTTTCTTTCTCCCTTTTCTTTGGAATAAATTTCCCAACAACCCAGAAAGTGTTGGTTTAGTTATTGAAGGTAGAAAGGGTCGGGGCAGCGTGGTTTATTAACTTAAACACGCTAACGCTGACACTTTGGGTAATTAAAACACCACTTCATCTCCACGCTACGCTGTGAACGGCGGTCTTGGCGTTCTTACACGAAGCTTCCTGAAGGATTATTTTCTACTGAACGCCCTCAAGCAGCAGCTCTCATCTTAATACATGAATGGAACGCGCAAAAATATGTTTTCATCTCGATTGAAACGTCCATCTTCTCTCTATTCCACCCCTTCAATCATGTGGAGTCTCCTTCTTTGCATTTTCCATTCTGCTGCTGCCATCACGCTGTCATCCCCTCCAAACAGAAAGGAAGCCGCCACCGTGTCATTACCGACCTCCTCTCTGAAGCCTCGTCCTCAGAGCGTCTTTCAGGAGCTTCCTCCACAGCACCAGCACTGAGCATGGCTAATGGGAATTTAATCAGCAACAAGAGAGGACAGCGGGCAGAAAGCAACAGATGATAAATAGAAGAAAGATGCAAATGGTATTTATTTTCGACAGGCCGTGCTGACAAGCCTGATAATGCCTCCTCATGCAGCTTCTCCCTGAAGCTTCCTTCTGATGGAAAGCATCGCATTTCACACTCTGTCATTTATGGAATAAATTGTGTTATTCATAGAAATGTTTTCATTTTTTTCCAGATGCTCTTGTCAGTGGTGCCTGAGCGCCTACATTAATAAAGAGCGATGTAAATTGCTGCAGTTATTACAAACCCACAGTGTTTTAGGACTGCAGACCTGCAAGAATCCGGCACGATTCCCAGCGTCGGCACATATTTTCAGCCAGAATGGTCCCTTCTGTGGTCTCGTTAAGTATTAATGTAGATTTGAGCCAAAAGATGAAGTCTGAATGCTCTCTAACCCCGGCCTCCTGAGGAGCTATGCTGCTTTATTTCTATACAAACTGTCCATACACTCACATTTTCTTCACCAGCAGACATCTTTCCTTTGCAGCCTCTAAATGATTCTGGATTTTATCTCACTGTGAACCCAATCAGTCAAAGTGCTTCATGAATGTTGCAGGAAAAGCGTTAAATATCCGTCCAGAGCTAGCGTTAGCTCGTACCCTCGCCTGGTGACATTTAGACTTTAATTACACACATTTGGAGGTGATATTCAGACGCCCAGCGCATTAATGTCACATTTTATTTTAGGATCAAATATTTGTCGCAGACCCAAATAGAATATTTGATTGAAAAGCTGGAATGACTTTTTATTGAGGTTTGAGCTTAAACGTTGGCAGATGATAAAATAATCTGCAGAGGATTATTCTGTCATGCCATGGTGAGATTTCACAAAGAAACATTCTGTTACTCATCAACATACACCATGATTAAAGCAGCTCCTCCCTCATAAATCACCTGTTAAACCTTTTGTTCTTCACTCCTGCAGGTTTACATCCAAGCTCTGTCCTTCTTATGTAGTTACTCTGCACATCCTAATATAAAGACCAAAACAAGACACAGTGTGAAGGACGTGAACATCAACCTCGGCTGAAACAACATCCTTGCTTGTTTTTTGTTTGTTTTTTTGCAGATTTTGTTCTTGAACATCCATCAGTCCAGATGTTTGCTGTGAACCTGACCAGGACCACCACAGTGAAGGCATAGTCCTGACAGTGAAGCACGGAGGCGGCGGTATGATGATATGGGGCTGAATGAGTGCTAAAGGTGTTGAGAGAAGACATTTATATAAAATTTAAAATATGTCTGTAGATACACTAAAACACAAAGCAATCACAATGTAACCAAAAAAAGATGAAACAACCCCATAAAGACACCAAATGACCAGAAAAGATGCGAAACAACTTTTACAAAAGCACAAACAAAATTACAAAGACAACACAACATTTGTCAACTTTAGGATTCGTCTTAGAGAGAAAACCAATGGGTCACAAAAAATTCACTGTATTGTCATGAGAACTGATCATTCAGAGAAAAATCAGGACAAACATGAGATAGGAAGTGAAAGCAGCTGAACTAAAAGGATTAAAAGTTTAAGGTGAAACCATGACACAGCGTTTCTGATGGTTGAACACATTAATGTCTTTGGTTTTACTGGGACAGATGTCCTTCTCTAGCAGGATGACTGGAGTCCATCTGTTCATCCACAGATTCATTTCTATTCGCCGTCATGGTTTAAATTATTTATGGAGCGCTGGTTGGACTCATTCCTCACATCGTCTGATGAGTGTTTGGTTAGTTTCCTCGCAATTAACAATAAAGTTCTCAACATAGAACCACGAGGAGCAGATGTTGGTACAACGGAGTGAAAACATCCCTGTGGAGTCTCACTGAAAGTCAAATGATTTAACGTTTTCTCACGTTGCAGTAGTAGCAGCACAACAGTATGGTAGAAAAGCAGAGGTTTTGCTGCGATTTAAAATTACAAACTAACAGTTTAGATTTACTGTATTAACAATACAAACCCTGCAGTAGAAGCTGAGATTCTGATCTTTGATTGATTTAATACTTCATATGTCTATGTGCTTTACTGTCAGGACTGTTCTTTCACTGTGGTACTCATGGTCAGAGGAGACACCAAACATCTGGACTCCATCTGAGCCCGACTCATTGATCTTCATCTGACCAAGGAATGTTCTACTACTATGGCCTCTTCTATACCTCAATCCATCCATCCATCCATCCATCCATCCGTCCATCCGTCCATCCGTCCATCCATCCATCCTCCATCCATCCATCCATCCATCCTTCCATCTTCTTCCTCTTATTTGGGGTCGGGTCATGGAGGCAGCAGATGAAGCAAGTCATTCCAGATGTTCCTCCTCCCAGCCACGCTTTCCAGCTCTTCCTGGAGGATCCCGAGGCGTTCCCAGGCTGGATGAGATATATAATCGCTCCAGAGGGTTCTGGTTCTATCCCGGGGTCTCCTCCCAGGAGGACATGTTCAGAAAACCTCCAAAGGAAGTCTCCCTGGAGGATCAGAATCAGATGTCCAAACCACCTCCACTGGTTCCTTTAGAGGAGAAGGATCAGCAGCTCTACTCTGAGCTCCCTCCAGATGTCTGATCTTCTCCTCCTATCTCTAAGGCTGAGCCCAGACACCCTACAGAGGAAGCTAATTTCAGACGCTTGTATCCATGATCTCATTCTTTGGGTCTCTACCCAGAGCTCATGACCATAGGTGAGGGTTGGAACGTAGATGGACGGTAAACTGAGATCTTCTCCTTCAGGCTCAGCTCCTTCTTCACCACAATGGTTCCGTACAACGCCTTCATTACTGTTGACGCTGCATCAATCCTCTTGTCCATCTATCGCTCCATTTTCCCATCACTGGTGAATAAGATCCTGAGAAACTTGAACTCCTTCTCTTGGGGAAGCAACTCCCTCCAACCCAGAGGGACCAATCCACCGGTTTCCATCAGAGAACCATGACCTCAGACTTGGAGGTTCTGATCCACATCCCCACCGCTTCACACTCAACTGCAAACTGCTCCAGTGCTGCTGAAGGTCTGAGGAACCAACAGAACCACATCATCTGCAAAAAGCAGAGATCCTGAGGTCCACAAACCAGACACCCTCCTCACCCCGGCAGATCCTTGAGATCCATGAAGACCATAAACAGGATAAGAGACAAGGGACAGCCCTGGAGGAGTCCAACACCCACTGGAAACAAGTCTGACTTAGTGCTGAGTATGAGGACACAGCTCTCACTGTGGTTGTTCAGGGACTGAATGTCTCGTATCAGAGAGCCTGGTACCCCATACTCCCACAGTACCCAGTACGGGTCACCAGTTCTCCACCCGACTGTACACAGCCTGAGTAAAGCCCTGCCTTCCCTTCCTGAAACATTCAACAGTTTCTCAGAACCTCCTTGAGTCCTACCAAAAGTCCTTCTCCATAGCCTCTCTGAAATCCTCCCACCCCACAGTTTTAGCTTCCACAACTGCAGCAGCTGCAGCTCTTTTAGTCAACTGATATCAGCTGCTTCAGGAGACCCCTGAGCTAACCAGGCCCTGAAGTCCTCCTTCTTCAGCCTGACAGCTTCTCTCACCACTGGTGTTCATCAGCAGGTTCTTGGGTTTTCCACCATGACAGGCACCAGTGACCTTCAGACCACAGCTCCTAACAGCTGCTTCTGCAATGGAGGCTTTGAACATGGACCACTCAGACTCCAGGTCCCCCAGGATGCAGGAGAAACTCTTCCAGAGGTGGGAGTTTAAAACCCACAGACAGGGTCCTACTCCAGATGTTCCCAGTTCATCCTCACTACATGTTTGGGTTTACCAGGTCTGTCCATCAGTCTTCCATCAGATCCATCTCACCACCAGGTGGAGATCAGCTGACAGCTCTGCTCCTCTCTTCACCCAAGTGTCCGAGACACACGAGCTCTGATGATACGACTATGAAGTCCATCATGGACCTTTGGTCTAAGGTGTTCTGGTACCAGGTAAGAGAACCTTCTGCTCCATCATGGTGTTAGTTATGACCAGTCTATGACTGGTCCACATGTCCAGTAACAGAACACCACTCAGGTTCAGATCAGGCTGTTCCTCCCAATCATCTCCTCCAGGTTTCTCCATCATGAGCGCTGAAGTCCTCCAGGAGAACTATGGAGTCTCCAGGTGGTACCCCTTCCAGGAACCACCCAGAGACTCCAAGAAGACCAAATACTCTGAGCTGCTGTTCGGTTCATAAGATCAGACAATAGTCAGAGTTTATCCTCAGGAGACCTTCTGGTTCTCCAGGGAGAACTTCAACAAAGCAGGGTTCAGCTGGGGGTTTCTGAGGATCCCAACAGCCACCCAGAGCCTCTCATCCTGGACAACTCCAGAAAAGGTGAGAGTCCAACCCCTGTCCAGGATTCTGGTTCTGGTATGTGGGTATCATCTGCTCTAAAATGTGTTGTTTTTCTGAGACAGGATTGTGCTGACTGAACAGAGGAAGGTAAGTTGTTCCAGCAAACAGGAGAAGAGTTTGGACTCAGCAGATGTTCATTAACAACATTTCCTCATTATGTGACAACAAGTTAATCCAGACAGCATTATGTCAAAACAGCCTCAGCTTCAGATGATCTCCTCCACCTCCACCTCCAGCAGACAGGAGGTGTCGATTTAAACACCATCAGCCGGGATATTTAGAAGAAATGCAAACAAGCGCTGATGTGTTCTCCTTTCTGTCATCTTATGTCTCGTTTTTGTAGTTTTGGTCTCGTTTGTGTCATTTTCTGTCTTGTTTTTTCATTTCATGTCCCATTGCTGTTGTTTTCAGTCTTGTTTTTGTCATTTTCTGTCCTGATTTTGTCGTTTTGTGTCTAGTTTTTGTCGTTTTGTCTCTTGTATTTAAACACCACCTGCCTGGATATTTAGAATAAAAGCAAAAGCTGATGTGTTGAGGTGACAGAATCTGAGGGGATGAATGTGAACGACCATCCAGCTCGTCACACTCGTCCTAATTGCAGAATTGGGGCCTCAGACACAGGTCTCATTATTCTGACTTTCATTTCACAAATACTGCAGATTCTCTCCTCCTGACTTCAACCACTGTCACTTATTGTTCCATCTCTGAGCCGAGGAGTTCTGGATGATAAACTCCATCTCCTCTCATTTGCATATCCTCTGCAGAGCCACAGAGTCAGCTGTCTCCTCAGGTGAGAGGCTAGAAAAAGAACAGAAACAACCTCTCAGGTTAGGACGATTCCAACGACACGCAATTAAGCAGCACGGCCAGAGGTGTAGTTTAAGTCTCTTGAATTTATGCGGCGTATTGTTGTTATCTTGACAATCTCTGTTAGCTTTAATTACGGGAGCACTTAAAGCGTGCGGTGGAGTTCATCAGTGCTGCTAACACTCGACACGGGGCTGCCAAGAAGCAGGCGGTGGGCGGGGGGCAATTAGAGAGCAGAGCGGCTTCCACTCAACTCTGGTCCCTCAGGAATTCTGTCCTCACATTTTGGTTCCAGTCAATAATTCAGCCGCTGGATTTAACCGTTTGTCATCATATCAGACTCCCTGTTAGAGGAAGAAGGAGGAAGAACGGCGGACACGAGTCAGGAAATAATGAGGTTTGGATCATTCAGAGCTGGAGGACGTTTTCCATCCCATAATCCATTTGTTAAACCCTAAAACATCAGTAGTGTGTAAATGTTCTTAAGACCAAATCTATAAAAACTAGGAGAAAAGAATGTTTGAAATATTTTAAATCCCAAATAAGTCTGGAGTTCCCCTAAAATCCCATTTTTCTCTTGTCCATCTGATGACCAAACTGGATCTCTGATAAAACAGTTACAATCTCATTTAAATCTACTTTCTCTGCTTTTATTTTTTCATTCATGTCTGTAATTGTGGAACATTTTTAATCAACATAATATTTTAAATAATCATTATTATTCATGGAACATGTCCCACAACATGTTAGCAGAACCTGGTGATGATGTTTGTGTCATTTTCTGTCTCATTTCTGTCACTTTATGTCTTCTTTCTGTCGTTTCCATCCTCCATCAGTGTTCCTACAGAATGTGTAGATCAAAGCTATGTCCTCTCTTCTATTTTCCATCTTTTCATCCATTGTCAGCCTTGATTGAACGTCTCTCTCTACCTCATATTATCAGGATCAGACTCATTCTTTGGACTGTTTTCCATCAGTGGTCAGCAGTAACAGCTAGCTAAATATCTAGCTTCTACTGCTGAGAGAAAGATCACATTAGCATGGATTAGAGTAGGGTTAGCAACAACACAGAAACATGGAATAAAATGAGACAATCAATACCTATTATTGATCACTGTGGAGCAGAAACCTGGAGAGCAGAAGGTTGATTTTGTCAGATATTTGGAAGCCCAAATGTCCCCCAATTCCATCCATCCATCCATCCATCCATCCATCCATCCATCCATCCATTATCGATACGGTGCTTAATCCTCATTAGGTTTGTGAGGGCAACTTAGGGTGAAGGTTCAGCTGGACAGGTCACCAGTCTGTCACAGGGCTACATATACAGACACACAATCACACTCACATTCACACCTACAGACAATTTAGAATCATCAATCAACCTCAGCATGTTTCTGGATTGTGGGAGGAAGCTGAAGAACCTCTAGAACCCATCAGAAGAACCTGGAGAACCTGGAGAATCCAGCAGGAGAACCTGGAGAACCTGGAGAACCTCTAGAACCCAGCAGGAGAACCTGGAGAACCTGGAGAACCCAGCAGGAGAACCTGGAGAACCCAGAAGGAGAACCCGGAGAACCTCTAGAACCCAGCAGGAGAACCTGGAGAACCTTTAGAACCCAGCAGGACAACCTGGAGAACCTGGAGAACCCAGCAGGAGAACCTGGAGAACCCAGCAGGAGAACCCGGAGAACCTCTAGAACCCAGCAGGAGAACCTGGAGAACCTCTAGAACCCAGCAGGAGAACCTGGAGAACCTGGAGTTGGTCGTTGAGTCGTGGCTCTAAGAAGAAGAACCGTTCCAGCCTTCCTGCTGCTGATGTTTAACTTTGACGCTGAACTTTTAGACCGGCACTGATGAGGAGTCCTCGAGGACTAGGGACGACAGCTGCTTCCTGTCAGCAGAAAGTCCAGTTGCTATGGAAACCACTAACTGTACAGCAGCTAACGGACAGAAACCGTTTAGTCAGGTCTGATGAGTAAAAGATTTTAGATGATAACTAAAGCTGTGTTCACCTCACAGTACAGTTTACTGTCATCAGAACTAAACCTGCTCCATTAAACACACCGTGGTGTCCCTTATTGGCCGGAGGACTTTTATTTTGAAGACTTGAGTTCATCGACACGTTGGTTTGTTGAAACTTGATATGACGTTTGTTTTCCTCTAAACTGGATCATCCATCCATCCTCTATCCACCGCTTTATCCTCACTAGGGTCATGGGGGGTGCTGGAGTCTATCCCAGCTGACTCGGGTGAAGGCAGGGGACACCCTGGACAGGTCACCAGTCTGTCACAGGGCTACATATACAGACACACAATCACACTCACATTCACACCTACGGACAATTTAGAGTAACCAATTAACCTCAGCATGTTTTTGGACTGTGGGAGGAAGCCGGAGTACCCGGAGAAAACCCACGCATGCACAGGGAGAACATGCAAACTCCATGCAGAAAGATCCCAGGACCAGGCCGAAGACATTCAGTGAAAACTTCCACCATCTGTTTATTATTGTTATATTTTACTGTACTTGTGAATCTACTTGCACATCTTACATTTTAGCATTTTGTTTTATTCAGCATTTGTTGTCTTATATTTTCTACTTGTTTAATGTGTTTTTATGATTCTCATTGTCACTATTCTGATTATTTTTCTTCTTATTGTTATTTTTGTTACTGCTGTTGTTCTTTTTTCACCATTTCATTTTTGTTTTGTTTTTTTATTATTTTCTTTATCATTTTTATTATATTTTATTCATATTTGCTGTTTTCCTCGCTGCAGGCTGAGCAGCCAGAATTAATAAAGTTTTCTGTTTCTGATGTAGCTTAAAAAAAAAAATCAGTTATTTCTTGTGCAACAATAAAAGTCAATGGTTAAATGAGTCTCTTGTTGGTGGATTGTCATAAAATCTGACATTAATGTTCTCCTCGTCATAAATTCTACTGATTCCATCGTTTTCCGTCCAACATTTCTTATCAAAATATTCAATCTGAGTTTTTGGTTTCCCACCAAATTCCTGCAAAACGTCTCCGGCTGAAATCCCCTCCTGGTCCACAGACGCTGAGGTTTAGTGAACAGTGAGCAGCAAACTGAGCTTTCAGACACTTAGCAGGAATCATTCTAACATCTGAACAGTAAATAAAGACACACCACTGGTAAAAAGGCTTAGAACGCCCCAATTCTTCCATTTTTTAGTGTAAATTCTTCATGTTAGTGTCTGATTGTTCTCTGAAATGAAAGCATCAAACAAACAAACACATGAAGTTTGAAAAAGTCAATTTAGAAACCAAAATGTCTTCTAAACTTAGGACCACATTTGGCAGATATTACAGCTAAACTCACTCATTTTTTCTACAGTGCAAATCAAATGTTCTTCAGAAAGTTCCTCCAGTTCTGTAGCAGACGTTCCATAAATGTGTGGCACCTAAACCCTTTCTACAGCTCGAATTATCCATTTTCAAAATGACTCAAAATTTGTCCAAAATGACAAAAACGTGTACAAATTTGGTGTAAAAATGGTCAAAATGAAATTACATGAACTCACTTAAAATGACTCCAAAATGGTCTAAAACGGCAGAAACTTGTCCACAGTTGTTAAAAAATAATAAGATTCAAAACGTTTCACAATTTGTCTCAAAATGACAAAAATGATGTAAAAACTGTCTGAAATGGCATAAATCTGTCCAGAATTGTAGAAAAAAATATTCTAAATGCTCCAAAACTTGTTAAAAATGAACATGAGAGGAAAACAAAGGTGCTGAAGAATAAATGCAGTCAGCAGAAACAGACCAGAGGAGATCCATTCAGCACGGTGAAACATCTACACATCTGTAGAAATCCATTCACAAACCAACATGTTTCCCAGACTTTGGACTCATCAAACTGTTTTCCTTGGATTTCAATTAAAAATGAAAAATTGGGGGGTTATAGTTTGTGTTTGGAGCTTCAATAGTTGAACCAGAAACACTGAAAGTCTAGAAGCCCTATGGGGGTTTACATCCATGAAACATGAGGATCTAACATGTTCTTGCTCTGATTAGGATCTTTTTCTTCATTTATGTTCAGTTGTTGACTCCACAGTTTCACTTTGACTTCCATAGGTTAGTTTCTGGAACAGCAGCAACAAGAATCACAGTTTGTGTTCACCAGAAACATCTTCAGAAGGTCTGGAGCCAGGAGAAAGAGCTGACATCCAGATAAATGTTCAAACTGATGAATCCAGACGTCTTCTCTGAACAGAAAGAGCTCAGAGGAAACCACAAAGTGTCTCCTCATTAAACTACTACTTGGATATTTTTAGTGTGAAACATGTTGTTCTGATTAAATTATTCTATTCCAGGATGACTGCATAGTTCAGACTGCAGATAGAACAGATATTCAGCTGGAACTCACTCAGGAACATCAGAATGTCCAACCTGAGCTAGTGGGAGGTATTAATGTCTGCATGTTAAATAGATTAACACACATTTAACAGTTTTCTACCAGCGTTCTTGTCACACATCATTTCCAGTTGCAGCTTTTTATCGTCATAGATGTTTCTGTTAATTGTTCTCCTTTAGAACAACCCGTTCGCACAAAAAGATACAAAGATAACAAAAAATGATGGTAAATTTAACACAAAAATGACTAAAAGACACAAATAGATGCTTAAATTACTAAAACGACAAACAAAAATGACACATGCATGCCTAAATAACTACAAAACTACACCAAGAGACACAAGAGAACACCAAAATAACACAACAATGACAAAACGATGCTAAAATAAAACAAAATTGACAAAATAACCGTCTGGTCCAGTAGGGTATCTGGTACGGGATGAGGTCTGGGTCCGGTCCAGTAGGGTATCTGGTACAGGATGAGGTCTGGGTCTGGACCAGTACGGTATCTGGTACGGGATGAGGTCTGGGTCCGGTCCAGTAGGGTATCTGGTACGGGATGAGGTCTGGGTCCGGTCCAGTAGGGTATCTGGTACAGGATGAGGTCTGGGTCTGGTCCAGTAGGGTATCTGGTACAGGATGAGGTCCGGGTCTGGTCCAGTAGGGTATCTGGTACAGGATGAGGTCTGGGTCCGGTCCAGTAGGGTATCTGGTACAGGATGAGGTCTGGGTCCGGTCCAGTAGGGTATCTGGTACAGGATGAGGTCTGGGTCTGGACCAGTAGGGTATCTGGTACAGGATGAGGTCTGGGTCCGGTCCAGTAGGGTATCTGGTACAGGATGAGGTCTGGGTCTGGACCAGTAGGGTATCTGGTACAGGATGAGGTCCGGGTCTACACCAGTAGGGTATCTGGTACAGGATGAGGTCTGGGTCTGGTCCAGTAGGGTATCTGGTACAGGATGAGGTCTGGATCTGGTCCAGTAGGGTATCTGGTACAGGATGAGGTCTGGGTCTGGTCCAGTAGGGTATCTGGTACAGGGTGAGGTCTGGGTCTGGACCAGTAGGGTATCTGGTACAGGATGAGGTCTGGGTCTGGTCCAGTAGGGTATCTGGTACAGGGTGAGGTCTGGGTCTGGACCAGTAGGGTATCTGGTACAGGATGAGGTCTGGGTCCGGTCCAGTAGGGTATCTGGTACAGGATGAGGTCTGGGTCTGGACCAGTAGGGTATCTGGTACAGGATGAGGTCTGGGTCTGGACCAGTAGGGTATCTGGTACAGGATGAGGTCCGGGTCTACACCAGTAGGGTATCTGGTACAGGATGAGGTCTGGGTCTGGTCCAGTAGGGTATCTGGTACAGGATGAGGTCTGGATCTGGTCCAGTAGGGTATCTGGTACAGGATGAGGTCTGGGTCTGGTCCAGTAGGGTATCTGGTACAGGGTGAGGTCTGGGTCTGGACCAGTAGGGTATCTGGTACAGGATGAGGTCCGGGTCTACACCAGTAGGGTATCTGGTACAGGATGAGGTCTGGGTCTGGTCCAGTAGGGTATCTGGTACAGGATGAGGTCTGGGTCCGGTCCAGTAGGGTATCTGGTACAGGATGAGGTCTGGGTCTGGTCCAGTAGGGTATCTGGTACAGGATGAGGTCTGGGTCCGGTCCAGTAGGGTATCTGGTACAGGATGAGGTCTGGGTCCGGTCCAGTAGGGTATCTGGTACAGGATGAGGTCTGGGTCCGGTCCAGTAGGGTATCTGGTACAGGATGAGGTCTGGGTCCGGTCCAGTAGGGTATCTGGTACAGGATGAGGTCTGGGTCCGGTCCAGTAGGGTATCTGGTACAGGATGAGGTCTGGGTCCGGTCCAGTAGGGTATCTGGTACAGGATGAGGTCTGGGTCCGGTCCAGTAGGGTATCTGGTACAGGTCCAGAAGGGTACCCGGTCAGTAGGAGCTTGAACAGAAACAGAGTCCAGTTCCATCATCAACTTCCATTTATTAGTATCAAACCACTGCTACAAAATTACATCAAACATGATGAAGATGAACTTGCATACGTGCTATACACAATGTCAGCTTCAAAGTAATCATAAAGTACATGAAATTTCTTATTTCTGGACAAATATCAATATATATTTATATGTATATTTATATATATATATATTATAGATAGATATATCAATGCCACTTAAAGCCGTATATATCATTCCAGTGATCTAGAGCCTATAAATGTACAACTGGTGGCTATAAAGGACCTTCCAACGTTTCCATTCCAACCTTCTCATCATGTTATTGGTCAGCATGAAGATTTCAATAAAACACAAAATACTGAAAACTTCTTCGTTTTTTCCTGTAAAAATGAAACAGAGAAGAAAAGCTGCACCTCAGACCCACATGATGAGAACCGTTCAGATAAAACTACGTGTGATCGGCCTGAAAACTGATCAGCAGGATCACGTGTACTGTCAGTGGAGTGAAGAAGCTTCCTGTATGGCAGGGTGTCCAACCTGAGGCCCGCGGGCCAAAACCGGGCCTCCACGGGACGACTTTGTAAAATGTAGAAACTCCAGAGAAGACATTAACTGCAGATTGTAAATTAGTAAAAGTATACATTTAGAATCATTTCTAGACCATGACAAGTTGTTTGGATCAGAAAGTAAAATACTGGATTGTTCTTTGTTCTTCTGTCGTTTTGTGTCTGATTTTTTAATATTTTGTCGTGTTTTTGTTGTTTTTAGTCTGACTTTTGTTGTTTGTCTCATGTTTTATGTCATTTTGTTTATTGTTTTTGTAATATTTTGTCTTTTTTTGTCTGACTTGTCATTTGTTTTGTTTTTGTCGTTTCATTTTTGTCTCGATTGTGTTGTTTGACTGTTTTTTGTCTTTTTGTTTCCTTTTTTGTCACTTTTGTCTCATCTGTGTAAATTCATTTTCTGGCTTCTTTTTGTCTATTTTTGTCGCCCTTTTACTTTTTAAATCAGTTTTCTTGTTTCTTTTTGTTGTGCTTCATGTCGTTCATCTCATTTTTGTAATATTTTGTCTTTTTGTGTTTCGCTTTATTTGTCATTTTGTGTTATTTTGTCTCACTTGCGTTCTTTGTCTATTTTTTTGTTGTTTTGTAATTTTCTGCCTAAATGATGTCGTTTGTCCATTTTTTGTCACTTTCTAACTTGTCTAGTTCTTTCTTGTTTCGTTCCATGTCGTGTGTCTCATTTTTGTCCTTTTGTGCCTCATTTCTGTAATATTTGCCTCGTTTTTGTCGTTTTTTGTCTTTCTTTGTCTGACTTTTGTCGCTTTGAACGTATTTTTTTGGTTATTCATAGGTTGTCATGCTGTGTTTTGCTGGTTTTACTGGTCCGGATCACTTCAGATCAGACTGGACTGATTGCTGAACCTGATCTAAGAGGAGTTTGACTCTCCTGCTCTACAGAAACCTTTCAATCATCTTCATGAGAAACACTTTGCAGCCGCCGGCGTCACGGAGAGTCCTGCTCCAGATATCTGCCTCTAAACCCGGCATTATCTCCGGCTCCGCATCGTCGGCCGGCAACTTATTTTCCAGTTCAGTGGAAATAATGAGGGACAGGTTGACAAATACTTGATGCAGCCTCTTTTTAAAACAGCGTCCTCTGCATTGGCAGCTTTCAGACGGATTTCAAAGAAAATTGGAGGCGGAAACCACGGGCTGTTTGTGTTGAAATGTTGGTGAGAAACGCTCCTATTTCACAAAACATGAGCTCTTTCTTTTTTCCATTTAGAAGTGAAACTTGCTCCCAGCCTGGTTATAGAGAAAGAGATCTCTTCTTCCTTCTGTGCTGGGGTCTGACAGGAGGGGAAAGCTCTCGCCTGCTGAGCAACAAACACATCTAGCACACCGAATGCACTCGAGAAGCACAGATTTTATTCCTTTTTTCTGTTTTTTTCTGGTCCTGACAGCTCAGGGAGGCGGCTGCAGAGCTCGGCGTGTTGAACGACACCATCTCCTCGTTAAACCGACACAGGACCAGGAAGGGTTTCATTAACCGGAGGTCAGGAGGAATCCTCACATCTTCTGCAGCCGATCTCTGCTCACAAACACGATGCTAATCACTTCCACGACCTGCAGCGTGTTCCGATGTAAATCTGTTTCTGTAAAGACTCATTTGCATCAGCTTTCCTTCTTGTTTGTGCAGAAAACATAAGCTGAGAGGTTAAAGATCTGCATCAGCTGTGATAGAAAATGACTCACCGGCAACGTTTATGGATGTAAAATACAGTCTGAGCTCTGAAATACACCAGATCTGCTGAATAACCCTCAGTTTCTCAGCTTTACTTCCTGCAGTAGATGAAGAGTCTCACCTGAAAATATCCAGACAGATAAAAACACCAGAACGTAATGATTCTGTAGTCACAGTTATTGTGATTCTGATGACATTGAACTCTGTTTAACATGTGTTTTTACGGTATTTGGGGCAGAGTAGCTGCTAAACCTGCTGATGTTTCATGAAATCCCCTCAGAGTGGAGTCAATGAACAGAACCTGCAGATACAGGAAGTCTTACATCAGAGCTCCGTCCTACGGATTCATGGAAGTCTGTTCTCAGAACTTCAGCTAAAATGTGACCAAAGTCCATCAGTTCTTCGTAAAGTCATGAATGCATGTATGAATCACTGACTAGAAGATAACGGAACATGTTGACCCGTTTTTACAGGACCTGATCTAATACTGCAGATATCCGTTGGTGGTTCTGTTCCCGGTCTTTTATTCAGGCTAATTCCACTTCCATGATGTGCTACCCTTAAGGCAGAATTATTGATGTACTTTTATTTTGAAAAAGCCTTTATTTTGAAGTTGTCTGTTGACAGTTGTCACTTCCTGTCTGCTATTTATCTACTATGGCTCTCTACTTAGTAACCGCCACAGAGGCAATGTCGTCAGGAATGAACTTCATTTATGGACTTCCTGGTTCAGTTCAAAGGATTTAATTAAACATATTTATGATGCTTTATTCTGGTTTTGTTGCAGTTTTCACTCTAATGAGCATCAAGAGTAAAGATGTCCAGTTTGCTACGATTCATTTTGCAGCACGAGTTTAACTAGCTGGATGGATGCAGCTTTATGTTGCAGTGAAGACAGAACACATGGAGACGCTTTCCTTTTCCTCCAACATCAGAAGAGTCTGACTCACACTGGGAGCCATAATGAAGGTAAAAAGTTAGTGAATGTAGAACAATCCAAGGTGGAGTACAACCAGAGAATGGAAACAAAGCCGTCTGATAGCGCCGTGTGACGACGTATTCATCCGCTCTGCTCATTAACTAGTTCCATGTAACCAGTTGTGATGTAACGATGGAACGCTGTAGGGCGATGACATCATAAACCAGGGGTGTCCAACATGGGGCTCACAGTATAAAAACCCCAGAGAACACATTAACTGCAGATTGTAAATTAGTAAAACTATAAATTTAAAATCATTTTTAGACCATGACAAGTTGTTTTCCTCATAAAGTGAAATACCAGATTGTTCTTTTATTCGTTTTGTGTCTCATTTTTGTAAGATTTCTCTTGTTTTTCTTGTTTTTGTCTTTTTTCGGTCTAATTTTTGTCATTTGTGTCGTGTTTTTGTCGTTTTGTTTCTGGTTTTTGCCGTTTTGTGTTTCCTTTTTCCCTTGTTTTGTGCATTGTTTTTGTTTCGTGTTTTTTTGTCTTGCTTGTGTTGCTTGTCCATTTTTTGGTCGCTTTCTAACTTTTTCGTGTCTTTTTTGTTCGTTCTCTGTCATTTGTCTTATTTTTTGTCATTTTGTGTCTCATTTTTGTAATAATTGACTTTTGTTTGTCTCATGTTTCTGTCTTTTGGTTTCTCGTTTTTGTGTTTCCTTTTTGTCTCGCTGTGTTTTTTGTCTGACTTTGTTGTTTTGAACATACATTTTGCACTTAACCAAATGAAGCATTAGGAGTTGTGTCTTTTAGAGGTTACTATGCTGTGGTTTTACTGGTTTTACTGGAGATCAGATTGGACTGGATGTCGAACCCGGACTGAGATGAGTTTGACTCCCCTGCCGTAAGTCGAGGACGCCGTAAAGCGAGGACTTCCTGCAGGAGCTTCAGACTGTGAGTCAGTGGAAGGAATGTGTTGAGCTTGGTGTGAGATGCTTCGGTTTGAACGATAAAATGCTTTAAAGGAACACTGAGGACAGAACCGTCCTCTCTGAGACTGTCTTTGAGCAGCTGTTGTCTCGTAAAGCAACAAACTGGAGCTGCTAATAAACGCATTCTTTCAGAGTCGTCGCTTCGATGTGTCGGCTCGGGAGGATGCTTTGAAATGGGACTTTTAAAAATTCAGGACGGGGATTGCGGGGCCCTAATAATACGCTCCGTCATGAATATTTAAAATCCTCCAGTGTTAAATGTAAAGCGAGCTGCAGGTGAGGATCTCTGCAGGCGGTCTGGCCTCCTTTCAACAGCACATCTGAGCCTGTATGAGGTCGGTCACACCGCCGAGGGTTCAGAGCGTATTCAGGTCATCGGATGCTGGAAAGCCCTGCGCTACGAGGAGGGGTAAAGAAAAAGGTCTAATCTAGTGTGGATGCATTATGGGATGGAGGGAGTTTGTGTGTGAGCAGCGGTCAGCGATGAGCAAACAGTGGTTAATCCTGTGTTCTGTGGCATCCGGCCATCTGGGCTCCGGAGGATTTATGGAGCTGGAGGCCAGAGGGGAGCAGATCAAATGAACGATACCACACGATTAAGACGGCTACACAACGCCACAAAAACACAGAGGACGGACCCACAAGTTCTTCTAAAGGACGGCAGAAAAAACCCCTAAATTACGAGGTGCTAAGTGGCTCCAGTAAAATGATCAAAACTCTGTAATTTCTGGGCTGAACTGCAGGCAGTGTTCACACAGAACTGAGAGGAGACAAGAATCAGAACAGATTAAAGATAAATAGTTCAATATCTGTAGTATACAGAGTCTCCATAGTATTTTCCAGTGATGGAGGCATCTGTATAATATGTTGGACACTTTGATTCCTGGTTGTTTTTGGATGATTAATTTAAAGGGAACTTCATTTTTTTTCAACCTGGGGTCTGTTTTCATGTCATTTCATACATGTTAGTGATGGAGAAATGAATTTGACATAGCTCCAGTATTTAGCCAGGCAGGCAGCTTAGCAGCTCAGCTAGCAGCTCAGCTAGCAGCTCAGCTAGCAGCTCAGCTAGCGAAAAGTATGGGGCAAGAGGCCCCCCCGCGTCAAAGTCCTCTCTAACGTGCTTTTTCCCCACACTGACCGGCTCAGATAGTCTCAATGAGTGTCCCACAACATACTAGAGATGAGAAGTGAACGAAAACCTCCACATTACCTGGAGATCGCTCTTTGTTGTGTCTGTATCTAAATCTCAGGACGCTAGAAAGCAAATCTCGTTCCGAAATCGCGCAATAGCTTGCGCCAACACCGGTGTTTTACCGCGAGCTATCGCACGATTTCGCGAGCTAATGTGCGATTTCAGAACGAGATTTGCTTTCTAGTGTCCTGAGCTTTGGATACAGACCACAACAAAGAGCGATCGCCAGGTAATGTGGAGGTTTTCGTTCACTTCTCATCTCTAGCATGTTGTGGGACACTCGTTGAGACTATCTGAGCCGGTCAGTGTGGGGCAAAAAGTACGTTAGGGCGGACTTTGACGTGGGGGGGGCAAGTTGCCCCATACTTTTCGCTAGCTGAGCTGCTAGCTGAGCTGCTAGCTGAGCTGCTAGCTGAGCTGCTAAGCTGCCTGCCTGGCTAAATACTGGAGCTATGTCAAATTCATTTCTCCATCACTCACATGTATGAAATGACATGAAAACAGACCCCAGGTTGAAAAAAAACGAAGTTCCCCTTTAATAATTAATAATAATCAAAGAAACTGAGCTTTGTTTATCGGTTCTTGTCGTTCTGTCATTCTGCACAGAAACATCTGAGTTCTCTTCATGGTTGTGTTTCTGCAGAACTTCCTGAAGTGTTGGTGTTCAGAGGGTTGAACGTTTTCTGTCTGTGTGACTATCAGTCGATGACAAACAGAACCGTGACTCACACAAAGACTGAATCCTTTCAGAACAGAGTGGGTTTGTTCCTCTGTAGGTGACCAGCTGTTCGGATGGAAGAGGAGATTTTAAAACACAAAAACTGATTTTATAAAGAGATGAGTTGTTCTTAACTTTTACACCACTAATTTCAGGATAGCTGATTTAAAGTAAAGCTAGGAAGAGTAAAACATGCTATGAACACGTCTGACCTGAAACCTGAAGCATCCATTGAAACAATCATTCATTGATCCAGAATGACACAAGTCCA
Source organism: Acanthochromis polyacanthus (assembly GCF_021347895.1). Taxonomy (NCBI): domain Eukaryota; kingdom Metazoa; phylum Chordata; class Actinopteri; family Pomacentridae; genus Acanthochromis; species Acanthochromis polyacanthus. The sequence goes on from NC_067116.1 coordinate 2,856,863, forward strand.
GATGGTTTCATTAGATTTCACTAAAAAACACAATAGGCTGTTTTGTTCGACCTAAAGAGTAAATACAGTTAGCTCTGTTAGCTTAGCATAACCAGGTCTTTCCTTCTCATTTTAAACTTGTGACTCTAAGTTTAGCTGCCAGAAACAGTATTCAGCCCTCTGGGTCATTTCTCTTTTTATTGGATTTCAACATTTAATCACAATCAGTTTAACTTTTTAGACTAAAATTGAAGTGAAAACAGGTTTCCTCTAATAATGTCAACGACAAGAACATTTAAAGAACCTGAAGATCTCCTGGAGTCCAGTTAAATCCATCATTAGGAAATGGAAGAAAGATGGAACATGAATAAATGTGACTAGATCAGGACGTCCTCAAGACCTGAGAGACTAGAGAGGGAGGCCACCAAGACTCTATGACTCCTCTGAAGGAGTCACAGCTTCAAACTGTTCATCCAACTGCTGTCTGTTCTTCACCAGTCAAAGCTTCATGGAGACAAAGAGAAAGACTCTGATGGAAAAAGCTCCAATTAAATCTGGACTAGAGTTCACCAGAAGACATGTGGAGACTCTGAAGACACCTGGAAGAAGGTTCTTTGGTCTGAGGAGACCAGGATGGAGCTTTATGTCCATCAGACTAGATGATATGTTTGATGGACACCAAGCACTGAACATCATCACAAACACACCATCCCCACTGAGAAGCATGGTGGAGGCAGCATCATGATGAAGCGCGGTGGAGGCAGCATCATGATGAAGCACGGTGGAGGCAGCATTGTGATGAAGCACGGTGGAGGCAGCACCATGATGAACCATGGTGGAGGCAGCATCATGATGTGAAGCACGGTGGAGGCAGCATCATGATGTGAAGCACGGTGGAGGCAGCATCATGATGAAGCATGGTGGAGGCAGCATCATGATGAAGCACGGTGGAGGCAGCATCATGATGAAGCACGGTGGAGGCAGCATCATGATGTGAAGCATGGTGGAGGCAGCATCATGATGAAGCACGGTGGAGGCAGCATCATGATGAAGCATGGTGGAGGCAGCATCATGATGAAGCACGGTGGAGGCAGCATCATGATGAAGCACGGTGGAGGCAGCATCATGATGTGAAGCACGGTGGAGGCAGCATCATGATGAAGCATGGTGGAGGCAGCATCATGATGAAGCACGGTGGAGGCAGCACCATGATGAAGCACGGTGGAGGCAGCATCATGATGTGAAGCACGGTGGAGGCAGCATCATGATGTGAAGCACGGTGGAGGCAGCATCATGATGTGAAGCACGGTGGAGGCAGCATCATGATGTGAAGCACGGTGGAGGCAGCATCATGATGAAGCACGGTGGAGGCAGCATCATGATGAAGCATGGTGGAGGCAGCATCATGATGAAGCACGGTGGAGGCAGCATCATGATGTGAAGCACGGTGGAGGCAGCATCATGATGTGAAGCACGGTGGAGGCAGCATCATGATGTGAAGCACGGTGGAGGCAGCATCATGATGTCTGGATACCAAATCAAACTGACTACTATTCATTAAAAAGCAGTTAAAGGTTACATCTTCCAGGAGGTTGACATGTTTTCTTGGCCCTTTACCTGGGAACACGTATGTATCTAAGATGTTAATGAGGTCATGTGATGTTAGAGTTTAGAACAGACATGTTTTCTGCTCCTTTGAAGCTGTATTTGTCTAATTCATGCGAGTTGAGATGTTCTGCTTATGCATTCATTGATATTCATGGAGGTTTTTTGGACCACAGTTCTTCAGTCAAACTGGTGGTTAGTGGTCGTGGTTGATTCGTCTGAAGAGAGTTAATTGTAGGTTAAATTTCATTGCAGCTAGCAGCAGTTAGCAGGGGCTAACAGGAGCTAGCAGCAGCTAGCAGGAGCTAGCAGGAGCTAACAGCAGCTAGCAGCAGTTAGCAGCAGCTAGCAGCAGCTCGTGGTTTAGCTGAGTCATGTTGATACCGCAGTCAGGGAAAATGATCAGACCAGTCTGGTTTTCTTCTGTTTCTTGTTCAGTTTAATGCCTGGTACCACTGAAGGTAGATGTGTTTGTCTCATTTAGTCATCTTGTGTCTCATTTTGTAATTTTTTGTCTAATTTTTGTTGTTTTGTATCTTGTTTTTGTCATTTTTGTGTCACTTTTTGTCATTTTGATTCTTGTTTTGGTCATTTTGTGTCTCATTTTTGCCATTTTTTTGTAATTTTGTTTCATTTTTTTAAATTTTTGGACAAAATTTTGTCATTTAGTGTCTCATTTTTGTCATTTTCTGTCTTGTTTTTGTCATTTTGTTTTTACTTTTTTACATTTTCTGTTTTGTTGTCATTTTTGTGTCATTTTTGTAATTTTTGGATTCATTTTTGTAATTTTCCGTACTGTTTTTGTCATTTTTTGGCTCGTTTTTGTTTTTTACTGTCTTGTTTTTGGCTTTTTTAAGGCAATATTTTTGTAATTTTGGAGTAATTTTTGTTATTTTCTGTCATGTTTTTGTCATTTTGTGTCTCATTTTTGTCATTTTGTTTTTTCCTCTGTGGTATTGTCTGTTTGTTATTTTTGTATCACTTTTTTATCATTTTGCGTCTTTTTTGTCATTTTGTGTTTTATTTATTGTGATTTTGCATCTTGTTTTTGTCATTTTGTGTCTCATTTTTGTAAATTTGGACAAAATGTTGTCATTTAGTGTCTCATTTTTGTCATTTTCTGTCTTGTTTTTATCATTTTGTTTTCCTTTTTGGCATTTTCTGTTTTATTTTTGTGTCATTTTTGTAATTTTTGGACTAATTTTTTAAATTTTCTGCCTTGTTTTTGTTATTTTGTATCTCACTTTTGTTGTTTTGTATCTTGTTTTACTCATTTTGTCTTGTTTTTGTTATTTTTGTTTCCTTTTTGTAATTTGTGGACTCATTTTTGTCATTTTGTGTCTCATTTTTGTCATTTTCTGACTCATTTTTGTTGTTTTCCGTCTTGTTTTTGTCACTTTCTGTCTTGTTTCTGTCATTTTGTGGCTTGTTTTTGTTGTTTTCTGTCTTGCTTTTGTCATTTTCTGTCTCGGTTTTCTCTTTTTCCGTCTTGTTTTTGTCAGTGAGTGCTCATGAACTCAGATGTGGGTTTCCGTTGTAACATGAAGACTTTTATTGCAAATAATAATAATAATAGTAATTGGATAAAAGGGACCGGTTAATAGCATAATTTGAAAACATCCAGTACATTTCATATGGAATACTCGCATGGTGCTCAGACAGACCGTCACCATCAGTAGTTTTCATCAGCAACAAACCACACACAGCTGTGGCCTGGAGGTCTGGAGGAGGTCAGTGTTCTTAGACCAAAGAAACTTCATCAAAAGTCTGAGTATGTGTAAAATGGCCACCTCAAAAACACAGGTTAACTTTGACATGCAGCACAACCAGACTCTCTGCACATCGTCAAACAGAGTGTGTGAAAACTACACTACACACTGGCTCTAATATTCTCCAAATATACACACATTGATTCTGCTCTATAATACTGGATTACTGGTTCACACCTCCCGCTCCAAAAAGAAGATCATCGGACTGCAAACATCGTTCTTTGTAACAAACCAGCGACAGGCGTGGCATCTAAAGGAAGGACAACAGTAGAAACTGTGCCACGCTGCGCCTCACATCCAAAGGTGTTTTTATACATGGTTTTCATAAAGGAAGAGAATAAATATACGTCTGACTCCAGTTCATTATACCTTAACATTTAAACAAGATCATACGGTGCAGTATTTTCAGTACAAACAATAAAAGAAAGAAGTTTAGCAGAGCTTCAAACAAAACCACCACGAAACGTTGAAGTCAGAACAGTGTTTGTGCTTCTTTTTCTGGGATGGCTATTCCTCTGGAGATGTGCAGCTCAAACACCTGCAGGAGCCGTCGCTTGGATTGGAAGTTTCTGAACATTCAGGAACACAATGAGTCGATCTGAGAGCTTCTGGAGGAGGGAATCTATTAAGGCATTACAGCATCTGATAGACGCTGGAGGATGAAGATGCCAAAACAAAGGAAACTCTGACAGCAGCCTCCATCGCTGAATTTAAACACAAAGTCACCAGGTTAGTGGTTTCATTTGACTGATCATCTATTGTGTCTCGTTTTGGTCATTTTGCGCCTCGTTTTTGTGTTTTCTGTCTCGTTTTGGCCATTTTCTGTTTTGTTTCTGTCGTTTTGTGTCTTATTTCTGTCGTTTTGGATTTCGTTTTTGTTGTTTTCTGTCATTTTGTGTCTCGTTTATGTCGTTTTCTGTCTCGTTTTGGTAGTGTTCTGGTTTTTTTGTCTTTTCTGTCTCACTTCTGTCACTTTCTTGATTGTTTTTAGAGTTTTCTGTCTCGTTTTTGTTGTTTTCTGTCTCATTTCTGCCGTTTTGTGTCTCATTTCTGTCATTTTGTGTCCTGTAGTTGTCGTTTTCTGTTTCATTTCTGTTGCTTTTTGTCTTGTTTTTGTCTTTTGTGTCTAGTTTTTGTCATTTTGCGTCTCATTTCTGTCATTTGCTCAGTTTTTGTCATTTTGTGTCTCGTTTCTGTCATTTGTTGTCCAGTTTTTGTCATTTTGTGTCTCGTTTCTGTCATTTGTTGTCCAGTTTTTGTCATTTTGTGTCTCGTTTCTGTCATTTGTTGTCCAGTTTTTGTCATTTTGTGTCTCGTTTCTGTCATTTGTTGTCCAGTTTTTGTCATTTTGTGTCTCGTTTCTGTCGCTCTCTGTCCTGTTTTTGTCTTGTTTTTGTTGTTTTCTCTCTTGTTTCTGTCGTTTGGTGTCCAGTTTTTTCTCATTTTGCGTCTCATTTCTGTCATTTGTTGTCCAGTTTTTGTCATTTTGTGTCTCATTTCCGTCGTCTGTTTGTGAAACTTGGAGGACCTTCAGCACCTTTATCCATGTTTGGAGCACTGGTCGTCTTTCTGAGCTTCGTGTTTGTCTCATAACACGAGGATGCCTGAGTCAAAGCAGGATTAGTGATTCTACTTTTCTTGTAGGTTCTGTACTGAACTGTTTGGGGAGGAAGGCTTTGGCGCTCTGGGAGGCGATAAACTGTAACAGAGGTCGCTGTGAGTTTAAGGGTTGAACTTTCTGTGTCTTTCTGGTGTGACGTTCACAGACGTGGACTCAGAGGAGAAGGAGCTTTTCATATTTAATAAAGGATGTAAACACAGGGCAGCGATGTTCCTCCGTCCCGTAGAGTCACGGTGGGTTGAGGAAAACTGGTCCCCCTTCAAAATAAAAGCTTGATGAAATCATGAGGTACGATAGGGAATATTCTGCTACGACGACGGCCTGACCTAAGCTGCTCGGCAGGCACGTTGTGGTCGTTTTCTGTCTAGTTTCTGTCCCTTTGTGTCTCATTTCTGCCACTTTCTATATTGTTTTTGTCTTTTTCTGTCCAGTTTCTGTCATTTTGTGTCTCATTTCTGTCGTTTTCTATGTTGTTTTTGTCTTTGTCAAGTTTCTGTCATTTTGTGTCTCGCTTTTATAATTTTCTGTCTTTTTTTGGTCGTTTTCTGTCTCATGTCTGTCATTTTGTGTCTTGTTTTTGTCCTTTCCTGTCTACTTTCTGTCGTTTTGTGTCTCGTTTTCGTCATTTTGTGGTCCCCCTTCAAAATAAAAGCCTAACTCGATGAAATTAAACGGTACGATACGGTATTTTCTGCTACTTCGACGGCCGCCTGATCATAGGAACTGATGGAGCTATTAGAGAACACAACAAAGCACACCTTGAACACTGTTCATCCATCTAATCATGACAACACGGGTCCTGAAAGAGCCCTGCCTTTTTTCGTCGTTTGTTTTTTCTTTTTTTTGTTTTCTGTATTTTTCAGCACACCCCATAATTAAAACCTTGTATTGTTAGAATCTAAATGTCTGTCCTTTGCTCAGCAGCCCATAATACATTCAATACAACACTGGAATGGTAGTTTTGTGTACTGAGAGACTTGGCACAGTTGCTTCTTTTCAGCCATGTACAAAAAAACAAAAAAAATAAAAAGGGATGAGAATGTGAGTTTTTGCACCGATCGCCGGAGAACGATGCATGAAGTGGGTTTGGAGGGTTTCTGGGTTTGATTTGATGGGAGGTGGGTGGGAAGATTCACAACCAGGAAATAAAAAAACAACAGAAGAGAAAGGAAACAATAATAATAAAAAAACATCAGAGTATTTACATGAGAGATTTCACCAAAACAAAAAAAGAACAGAAACTCCCCTCAGAAACGGATTATTTCCACCTCAGCTCTGCAACAAACTGTACCAGATTGGATTCCAGCCATCGGCAATGTCAAAAAGGACTCCTAAATGCTCTCCACAGTCTCTGTGTCCGGCCGGTTCTCCGTTAGTAGACGCTGATGAAGGACGAGAGCGCCAGGACCAGGTAGCGGCAGGCCAGCGGGGCGTCGGCGCTCCCCGTGCTCCCATAGGGGGCAGTGTTGGGCGCTGTGGGACAAACAAGACAGGCTCTGATTAGTTCTGATTAGGCTTTTCACACCACAGAAACCCACCGTTTAAACCCTGCAGCTGCCAGATGAGAGTGGCAATTACTGCACTGCCACCGCTGATTTCAGTCGGTAAGATGAGGAAGAACAAACACACCGCTGCAGAACGGACAGCAGGGGGCGACACTGAGGGGCTATAGGAGGTCCTTTACATGATTTATTTACACCACCGTTCTAAAGTCTGCGGTCAACCAGACCAGTCCATGTTCTCCATAAAACTCCCACCTTTATCCATGTGCTGACATCACTACACAGAGGTTTTCTTTTTTTAGCCTTTCAACACCATTAGCTAACACAATGTAGCATTAGTGTCACTTTTGTCATTTTCTGTCTTCTTTCTGTCGTTTCCATCCTCCATCATTCCTACAGAATGTGTAGATCAAAGCTATGTCCTCTCTTCTATTTTCCATCTTTTCATCCATTGTCAGTCTTGATTGAATGTCTCTCTCTACCTCATATTATCAGGATCAGACTCACATCTTTGGACTGTTTTCCATCAGTGGTCAGCAGTAACAGCTAGCTAAATATCTAGCTTCTACTGCTGAGAGAAAGATCACATTAGCATGGATTAGAGTAGGGTTAGCAACAACACAGAAAACATGGAATAAAATGAGACAATCAGTACCTATTATTGATCAATGTGGAGCAGAAAGCTGGAGAACAGAAGGTTGATTTTTAAACATTTGGAAGCCCAGATGTCTTCCAGTTCTGGAAGGATCCATAAACTCTCTGGTTGGAGGTTCGTCTCACATCTGGTCTTGTCTTATTGTCCTGACCTTATCTCTTGAAGGCGAACACAAATAAAGTCTGCCTCATTAGCAGAAGAGTTCATTCACTTTATTCTCTCTGCTGGGAGGCGGCTAAGAGACGAACTTTCCTGTAAAACCAACCGTGACTCCCCAGTGAATATATATTTTTATATATGGTGTATTGCACTAAATAAACCGTGAACATCCTAAATGAGATTCACTGGAGCCTCGTCAGCCCAGCGAGCTGCAGTTTACAACAACAAAGTGTGTGATTTTACTCAGAAAAACATTAAAGCAGGGTCTAATTTCTGTGTTCACGCTTTGGAGACAAACTCGTCGTCTTCAGACGTGTCGGCAGAGAAGCTGGAAACTCTAAAAGCTTCACACCTATCACAGAGGTCCATTCAGTCACCACAGCTTCAAGGTGAGAACCAAAGATTAGTGTCACAAATCCAGCATTCATACTCAGCCGGACCGTTCTGTCAAACAGTCAGGGTCGAACAGCTTTTTCCTTTAATTCGTCACCTGGCAGAACACTTTTTAGAGTCACATTAAGTCCTCTCTTCCTGCTGGAGACACAAATTATTCATCAATAATCCACTATATGATCTAAAAGCTGATAGAGGCATTTTTGACAAAGGAAGCATTGATAATTATTGGATGTAAAGCTGTAGCTGGTAGTCACATATAGAGAGGAAACCTGAGTGTTTATAACAGCTACAGAGATTCAGCCACATCCAGACATGTAAAGATCTATAATCAGATGATCCTCAACAGAACTAGACCAGTCACTGATGATCTACTCCGTCTGGGTCAGAACGGATCTCAGCTATCTCGAGAGCACATTCCAGCTCTGAGAAGAATAGTTGGAGGTATTAAACCACGAGAAAGAAACACTACTGGTTTTCACTGACTTCCAGAAAGCTTTCGGCTCAACTGACAGAAACAAAATGTTCCAAGTTCTACTGACATGGAATCCCTCCTCCTATTGCTGAAACAATAAAAGTTCTGTATGTGAACACTTCTGGTAGTCAAGGCTCCTGAGGGCAACACAGATCTCTTCTCCATAGAAACCAGAGTTCTCCAAGGAGACCCTGTAGAACCCTTAATCTTCATCATCTGCTCAGTGGAATCTATCTGGCTCTATGGAGCCGACTCCTGGTCACTAATGAAGTAAAAAAGAACTGATGAGACTGAAACCAGAATGTTAGAGACGGAACAAAACACCTCCTGGAAATCACACCTCACCAACAAGTCTCTACACGGCTCACATCCACGCTGGTCAGCCATCATTAGACAACGTGGACCAGCCCTGGATGGACACGTGGAGACACGAAGCAGCTGGTCGTTGCTATGGAAACCTGACACTGTCAGAAGGGCTGGAAGGTTCTAGAAGAAGACACTGGTCTGGAAGGAAAAGGACTTCAGACTGCAAAACTGGACGGAGGGAGCTGGAAGAAGAACTTTATTCATGTCACCAAATCTGCCAGATGCAACTGACCGACTGATTACCGACTGATTATTCACTGATTACTGACTGATACTGACTGACTGATACTGACTGATTACTGACTGACTGATACTGACTGATACTGACTGATACTGACTGATTATTGACTGATTATTGACTGACTGATTACTGACTGATTATTGACTGATTATTGACTGACTGATTACTGACTGATTGCTGACTGATTATTGACTGATTACTGACTGACTGATACTGACTGATTACTGACTGATTATTGACTGATTATTGACTGACTGATTACTGACTGATTATTGACTGATTATTGACTGACTGATTACTGACTGATTATTGACTGATTATTGACTGATTATTGACTGACTGATTACTGACTGATTATTGACTGATTATTGACTGACTGATTACTTACTGATTACTGACTGATTATTGACTGATAATTGACTGATTACTGACTGATTACTGACTGACTGATTACTGACTGATACTGACTGACTGATAACTGACTGATTATTGACTGATTATTGACTGATTATTGACTGACTGATTACTTACTGATTACTGACTGATAACTGACTGATTATTGACTGATAATTGACTGATTACTGACTGATTACTGACTGACTGATTACTGACTGATACTGACTGACTGATAACTGACTGATTATTGACTGATTATTGACTGATTATTCACTGATTATTCACTGATTACTGACTGATTACTGACTGACTGATTACTGACTGATTACTGACTGACTGATTACTGACTGATTACTGACTGATTACTGACTGATACTGACTGACTGATTACTGACTGATTACTGACTGACTGATTACTGACTGACTGATTACTGACTGATTACTGACTGACTCATTACTGACTGACTGACTGATTACTGACTGATACTGACTGACTGATTACTGACTGATTACTGACTGACTGATTACTGACTGATTACTGACTGATTACTGACTGATACTGACTGACTGATTACTGACTGATTACTGACTGACTGATTACTGACTGATTACTGACTGATACTGACTGACTGATTACTGACTGATACTGACTGATTACTGACTGACTGATTACTGACTGATTACTGACTGACTGATTACTGACTGATACTGACTGATTACTGACTGATTGCTGACTGACTGATTACCGACTGATTACTGACTGATACTGACTGATACTGACTGACTGATTACTGACTGATACTGACTGACTGATTACTGACTGATACTGACTGATTACTGACTGATACTGACTGATTACTGACTGACTGATTACTGACTGACTGATTACTGACTGATTACTGACTGATACTGACTGACTGATTACTGACTGACTGATTACTGACTGATTACTGACTGACTGATTACTGACTGATACTGACTGATACTGACTGACTGATTACTGACTGATACTGACTGACTGATTACTGACTGATTACTGACTGACTGATTACTGACTGACTGATTACTGACTGATTACTGACTGACTGATTACTGACTGATACTGACTGATACTGACTGACTGATTACTGACTGATACTGACTGACTGATACTGACTGATTACTGACTGACTGATTACTGACTGATGCTGACTGATTACTGACTGACTGATTACTGACTGACACTGACTGATTACTGACTGATTACTGACTGACTGTTTACTGACTGATTACTGACTGACTGACTGATTACTTACTGATTACTGATTGATTACTGACTGATTATTGACTGATGACTGACTGATTGCTGACAGATTACTGATTACTGATTGATTACTGATTACTGATTGATTACTGATTAATTATTGACCGATTACTGACTGACTGATTACTGATTGATTACTGAGTGATTATTGACTGATTACTGATTACTGACTGATTGATTACTGACTGATTACTGATTGATTACTGATTAATTATTGACCGATTACTGACTGATTACTGACTGACTGATTACTGACTGATTACTGACTGACTGATTACTGACTGATTACTGACTGATACTGACTGACTGTTTACTGACTGACTGATTACTGACTGATTACTGACTGATACTGACTGACTGATTACTGACTGACTGATTACTGACTGATTACTGACTGACTGATTACTGACTCCTCTGGTTGTGGAGGAGTTTTAGTTCAGCTCCTCAGTAATACCAACAGATCTCTGAAGAGCTGCATCAGGCCGCCTCACATTCACACTCTGTCAGCTTGTAGCTCAATAAAGCTCCTCACAGGTTACAAAACATGCACTCCTTCAGCGCGCACGTAAACCTGCATGTACGGGTCACACGCATGCCTGCACATGCTGACAAAACACATGGCGAGGTGGTGCTAACAGACTGGCTGTACCGAGAGGAAGGCTGTACCGAGAGGAAGGCTGTACCGAGAGGAAGGCTGTACCGAGAGGAAGGCTGTACCGACAGGAAGGCTGTACCGAGAGGAAGGCTGTACCGAGAGGAAGGCTGTACCGAGAGGAAGGCTGTACCGAGAGGAAGGCTGTACCGAGAGGAAGGCTGTACCGACAGGAAGGCTGTACCGAGAGGAAGGCTGTACCGAGAGGAAGGCTGTACCGAGAGGAAGGCTGTACCGAGAGGAAGGCTGTACCGAGAGGAAGGCTGTACCGAGAGGAAGGCTGTACCGACAGGAAGGCTGTACCGAGAGGAAGGCTGTACCGAGAGGAAGGCTGTACCGACAGGAAGGCTGTACCGACAGGAAGGCTGTACCAACAGGAAGGCTGTACCAAGAGGAAGGCTGTACCAAGAGGAAGGCTGTACCGACGGACCGGCTGTACCTACAGGAAGGCTGTACCTACATGAAGGCTGTACCAAGAGGAAGGCTGTACCAACAGGAAGGCTGTACCGACAGGAAGGCTGTACCGACAGGAAGGCTGTACCGAGAGGAAGGCTGTACCGAAAGGAAGGCTGTACCGAGAGGAAGGCTGTACCGACAGGAAGGCTGTACCGAGAGGAAGGCTGTACCGAGAGGAAGGCTGTACCGAGAGGAAGGCTGTACCGAGAGGAAGGCTGTACCGACAGGAAGGCTGTACCGAGAGGAAGGCTGTACCGAGAGGAAGGCTGTACCGAGAGGAAGGCTGTACCGAGAGGAAGGCTGTACCGAGAGGAAGGCTGTACCGACAGGAAGGCTGTACCGACAGGAAGGCTGTACCGAGAGGAAGGCTGTACCGACAGGAAGGCTGTACCGAGAGGAAGGCTGTACCGAAAGGAAGGCTGTACCGAGAGGAAGGCTGTACCGACAGGAAGGCTGTACCGAGAGGAAGGCTGTACCGAGAGGAAGGCTGTACCGACAGGAAGGCTGTACCGACAGGAAGGCTGTACCAACAGGAAGGCTGTACCAAGAGGAAGGCTGTACCGACGGACCGGCTGTACCTACAGGAAGGCTGTACCGAAAGGAAGGCTGTACCGAGAGGAAGGCTGTACCGAGAGGAAGGCTGTACCGACAGGAAGGCTGTACCGACAGGAAGGCTGTACCAACAGGAAGGCTGTACCAAGAGGAAGGCTGTACCGACGGACCGGCTGTACCTACAGGAAGGCTGTACCGAAAGGAAGGCTGTACCGAGAGGAAGGCTGTACCGAGAGGAAGACTGTACCGACAGGAAGGCTGTACCGACAGGAAGGCTGTACCGAAAGGAAGGCTGTACCAAGAGGAAGGCTGTACCAAGAGGAAGGCTGTACCGACGGACCGGCTGTACCTACAGGAAGGCTGTACCTACATGAAGGCTGTACCAACAGGAAGGCTGTACCAAGAGGAAGGCTGTTCCAACAGGAAGGCTGTACCGACAGCAAGGCTGTACCAACAGGAAGGCTGTACCGAGAGGAAGGCTGTACCGACAGGAAGGCTGTACCGAGAGGAAGGCTGTACCGACAGGAAGGCTGTACCAACAGGAAGGCTGTACCAAGAGGAAGGCTGTACCGACGGACCGGCTGTACCTACAGGAAGGCTGTACCGACAGGAAGGCTGTACCAACAGGAAGGCTGTACCGAGAGGAAGGCTGTACCAAGAGGAAGGCTGTACCGAGAGGAAGGCTGTACCAAGAGGAAGGCTGTACCGACAGACCGGCTGTACCTACAGGAAGGCTGTACCGACGGACCGGCTGTACCAACGGGAAGGCTGTACTGACAGGAAGGCTGTACTGACAGGAAGGCTGTACCGAGAGGAAGGCTGTACCGACAGGAAGGCTGTACCGACAGGAAGGCTGTACCGATGGGGGAAATCATGTGGAGCACAGCCGGGCCAGCAGGGAGCCTCCATTTACACCACCGGGTAATTAGTACACGTTGTAGCAACTCTGATGTGGATGTCACCGTGCGCACACACACACACACACACACACACACACACACACACACACACACACACACACACACACACACACACACACACACACACACACACACACACTCTGCATGTCTCTGTTTCTCTGTGAGGTCAGCAGCAGCTCCCAGATGCAGGTTTTTCTCCTGCTGAGTTTTTATCCAATAAGAACCTGATGATTACCGACCAGTTAAAATAAAAATGATTCGCTGATTCATCCTTTTATTAACCAACACAATAACTGGTTGGTGACAGTTTTCACTGGAGACGTAGGTAAACAACACGACTAAAACAAGACAAAACAACAAAAACGAGACAAAAAATGACAAAAACGAGACAAAACAACAAAAATGAGACAGTGTGATAAAAACAGCACACAGTTCAGCAGCAGCCCCCAGATGCAGGTGTTTCACAGCGCTGTGTTTTATGTCGTCAGATGGAGGGGATTACTGAGGGGTTAACATAAAAAATATTCGCTGATTCGCTCGGTGACAGTTTCCACCAGAGACGGGGAACAGACATCCCATAATAACCTGTCAGTGCTCTGCTTCACCTGATGTTTGGAGCATCACCTGTCAGGTGGGGCGGGACGTGGAGGGTTAAACGGCCAATAGGGGAGCAGGCTGTGATGATGTAAGTGTTAGAAGCTGGTCTCTCCTTTCTTTGTCTCCCCTCTCTCTCCCTCTCTCTCCCCTCTCCTCCCTCCTTCCATCCAGGATAATGACACAGTTTTCCTGAGTGAGCCCAGAAGTGGTAACCATAGCAACAGCTCCCGTCCTGCTCGGCCGGAACACCGCTGCCTGAGAGCTGCTCTGAAGCCGCTCAGGGTGTGTGTGCGTGTGTGTGTGTGTGTGTGTCTGCTTTGTGTGTCTGTGCGGTGTTGTGCGATGGCGGCTGGGGAAGAGGCAGATGTCACTATTTCCCTTCCTCTGTTCTCGTTGGTGACAGTTCTCACCGGAGACAGGATTGGAAACAAGATAACAAAAACGAGACACAAAATACAAAATGAGACACACAATGACAAAAATGAGACACAAAATGACGAAAATGAGACACAAAATAACAAAAACGAGACACAAAATAACAAAAACGAGACACGAAATGACACAAATGAGACACAAAATGAAAAAATGAGACATAAAATGGCAAAAACGAGACACAAAACAACAAGAAACAAGGCACGAGATGAGGATATTTCCCTTCCTGTGTTCCTCCTCTGACCGTCTGCTGCAGTCATCGCATTAATATCTGCAGCTAAAGGTGCTTTTTGTAACGCAGCGATTGGAGGACTAATTAGTGGCTCGGCTGTGACCGACGCTGCAGAGACAAACAACCAGTCCTTCAGTTCTTCAGTTCTTCAGTTGTTGAGTTGTTCAGGGCAGTGGGTGACGCCGGGTTCAGTCGCTGTTCCTCCTCATGCCGTTCGATTTCGTTTCAGATCTCCCAGAGAGCAGCAGCAGCCCTCCATTGTCTGACTGTGTGGGCTGAAACTCAGCGTTTAATTAACTCCCAACCAGGAAGAACACCATCACTCTGCGCATTAGCATGAAGGGAAGCAGGCCAATCAGAAGACAGAGGACAGGAGAAGACAGAGAGATTGAAAGCAGAGTGAGGATGCAGCAGAGGAAGACGGGAAGACAGAGCTCTTCCTCTTCAGGGTTTGGATTTAATTACCATCAGAAACGATGACAGCGAAGAATCACAATCCACACAATATATCACAGAAACCAGCAGAGGAGCAGCACTCTGAAGGGACATAAGCGGAGACAAAAGAGACACGAAACGACACGAGACAGAAAATGACAAAAAGGAGACATGAGACGACAAAAACGAGACACAAGACGACAAAAACGAGACACAAGATGACAAAAACGAGACACAAGACGACAAAAACGAGACACAAGACGACAAAAATGAGACACAATACGACAAAAACGAGACACAAGACGACAAAAACGAGACACAATACGACAAAAACGAGACACAATACGACAAAAACGAGACACAAGATGACAAAAATGAGACACAATACGACAAAAATGAGACACAAGACGACAAAAACGAGACACAAGACGACAAAAACGAGACACAATATGACAAAAACGAGACACAATACGACAAAAACGAGACACAAGATGACAAAAACGAGACACAAGATGACAAAAACGAGACACAAGATGACAAAAATGAGACACAAGACGACAAAAACGAGACACAAGACGACAAAAATGAGACACAAGACGACAAAAACGAGACACAAGACGACAAAAACGAGACACAATATGACAAAAACGAGACACAATACGACAAAAACGAGACACAAGATGACAAAAACGAGACACAAGATGACAAAAACGAGACACAAAATACAAAATGAGACACACAATGACAAAAATGAGACACAAAATGACGAAAATGAGACACAAAATAACAAAAACGAGACACAAAATAACAAAAACGAGACACGAAATGACACAAATGAGACACAAAATGAAAAAAATGAGACATAAAATGGCAAAAACGAGACACAAAACAACAAGAAACAAGGCACGAGATGAGGATATTTCCCTTCCTGTGTTCCTCCTCTGACCGTCTGCTGCAGTCATCGCATTAATATCTGCAGCTAAAGGTGCTTTTTGTAACGCAGCGATTGGAGGACTAATTAGTGGCTCGGCTGTGACCGACGCTGCAGAGACAAACAACCAGTCCTTCAGTTCTTCAGTTCTTCAGTTGTTGAGTTGTTCAGGGCAGTGGGTGACGCCGGGTTCAGTCGCTGTTCCTCCTCATGCCGTTCGATTTCGTTTCAGATCTCCCAGAGAGCAGCAGCAGCCCTCCATTGTCTGACTGTGTGGGCTGAAACTCAGCGTTTAATTAACTCCCAACCAGGAAGAACACCATCACTCTGCGCATTAGCATGAAGGGAAGCAGGCCAATCAGAAGACAGAGGACAGGAGAAGACAGAGAGATTGAAAGCAGAGTGAGGATGCAGCAGAGGAAGACGGGAAGACAGAGCTCTTCCTCTTCAGGGTTTGGATTTAATTACAATCAGAAACGATGACAGCGAAGAATCACAATCCACACAATATATCACAGAAACCAGCAGAGGAGCAGCACTCTGAAGGGACATAAGCGGAGACAAAAGAGACACGAAACGACACGAGACAGAAAATGACAAAAAGGAGACACGAGACGACAAAAACGAGACACAAGACGACAAAAACGAGACACAAGATGACAAAAATGAGACACAAGATGACAAAAATGAGACACAAGACGACAAAAACGAGACACAAGACGACGAAAACGAGACACAAGACGACAAAAACGAGACACAATATGACAAAAACGAGACACAATACGACAAAAACGAGACACAAGATGACAAAAACGAGACACAAGACGACAAAAACGAGACACAAGACGACAAAAATGAGACACAATACGACAAAACGAGACACAAGACGACAAAAACGAGACACAAGACGACAAAAACGAGACACAATACGACAAAAACGAGACACAATACGACAAAAACGAGACACAAGATGACAAAAATGAGACACAATACGACAAAAATGAGACACAAGACGACAAAAACGAGACACAAGACGACAAAAACGAGACACAAGATGACAAAAACGAGACACAATACGACAAAAACGAGACACAAGATGACAAAAACGAGACACAAGATGACAAAAACGAGACACAAGATGACAAAAATGAGACACAATACGACAAAAATGAGACACAAGACGACAAAAATGAGACACAAGACGACAAAAACGAGACACAAGACGACAAAAACGAGACACAATATGACAAAAACGAGACACAATACGACAAAAACGAGACACAAGATGACAAAAACGAGACACAAGATGACAAAAACGAGACACAAGATGACAAAAATGAGACACAATACGACAAAAATGAGACACAAGACGACAAAAATGAGACACAAGACGACAAAAATGAGACACAAATGGACAAAAATGAGACACAATACGACAAAAACGAGACACAAAATGACAAAAATGAGACACAAGATGACGAAAACGAGACACAAAATGACAAAAACGAGACACAATACAACAAAAACGAGACACAAAATGACAAAAATGAGACAGAAGACGACAAAAACGAGACACAAGATGACAAAAACGGGACACAAGATGACAAAAACGAGACACAAGATGACAGAAACGGGACACAAAAAGCACCCACACTGATGAAAACGAATAATAAAAAATGACTTAATTCAATAGAGATTATTTTTATATTCTTGTTGCTCCTCGTGTTTTCAGGACTAGAACAGGACTAGATCAAGACTACATCAGGACTAGATCAGGACTAGAACAGGACAAGAATAGGACTATACCAGGATTAGATCAGCACTAGATCAGGACTAAATCAGGACTAAATCAGGACTAGAACAGGACTAGAAAAGGACTAGAACAGGACTAAATCAGGACTAGAACAGGACTAGAAAAGGACTAGAACAGGACTAAATCAGGACTAGAACAGGACTAGAAAAGGACTAGAACAGGACTAGATCAGGACTAGATCAGGACAAGAACAGGACTAGAACAGGACTAGACCAGGACTAGACCAGTGTCAGTAAATGGAGCTGGATACAGTTATATTCAGTGGTTATAATCAGTGGTTATAATCAGAGGTTATAATCAGAGGTTATAATCAGTGGTTATAATCAGAGGTTATAATCAGTGGTTATATCCAGTGGTTATAATCAGTGGTTATAATTAATGGTTATAATCAGTAGATGGATCTGGTTAAACTGATGGTTTTTAGAGGATCACATGTGGAGTTTCTGAGCTGCTCTGAGTGTTGCTGCTGATTCTTCAGTGTGATTCATTTTCTGTCATCAGTGACATCTTTTCTGCTTATGACAAAATATGATAAAATATGATATAACATGATATAATATGATAGAATATGATATAGTATGATATAATATGATCGAATGGGAGGTTTAGTTTCTCATTTGAGACTGAAGCGTATCGTTTTCACCTCCACCGATCTCCTAGCTGTGTCTCGTTTTTGAGTTGATGTTCTTTGACCATTTTTTGTCTTTTTGTTTCTTGCTTTTGTCATTTATGGCCTCATTTGAGTATTTTTTGTCTCATTTTTGTCGTTTGTCATTTTTTTGTTCCTTTGTAACCTTTTGTCTCATTTATGGTCTCTTTTATGCATCTCATTTTTGTAATATTTTGTCTTGTTTTTGTTGTTTTTGTCTGTTTTTTGTCTAATTTTTGTTGTTTGTCACATTTTGTGTCGTTTTGCATCTCATTTTAGTAATATTTTGTCTCACTTGTGTTTTCTTTCTTATGTTTGTCATTTTCTGTTTGCTTTATTCATTGTTTTGTGTATTATTAGTGTCATCTTGTGTTTCTTGCTTTTGTTATTTTTGGTCTCATTTGTGGAATCTTTTGTCTCATTTTTGTCATCATTTTTTGTGCCTTTGTAATGTTTTTAACTTTTTGTTTAGTTTTGTGCTTTTTGTCTTATTTTTTGTGTGTCATTGTTGTCATATTCTGACTTGCTTTTGTTGTTTTTGTGTTTTTGTCATTTTGATTTGAATTTGAATTATTTTTCATCATGAATTTCAGGTTGTTCATGACGTTTAGTAAAAAGAAAACTCCTTAAATGCAAACATTAAGAACCATTAGGAGTTGCCGTTATTTAGAGGTTGTTATGCTGTGGTTCTACTGGTTCTACTGGTTCTACTGGAAATCAGTCTGGGCTGGATGTGGAGCCTGGACTAAGAAGATTCTGACTCTCCTGTTTAAAGGATGATTCATCCCTGAGTTGTTGGATTCCTCTGAGGCCGTCACCAGTATCCAGCAGCATCCAACAGCATCCAACAGGATCCAGCAGCATCCAACAGCATCCAACAGGATCCAACAGCATCCAACAGCATCCAACAGGATCCAACAGCATCCAACAGCATCCAACAGCATCCAGCAGCATCCGACAGCATCCAACAGGATCCAACAGCATCCAGCAGCATCCAACAGGATCCAACAGCATCCGACAGCATCCAGCAGCATCCAACAGCATCCAGCAGCATCCAACAGCATCCAACAGCATCCAACAGCATCCAGCAGCATCCAACAGCATCCGACAGGATCCAACAGCATCCAGCAGCATCCAACAGCATCCAACAGGATCCAACAGCATCCAACAGCATCCAACTGCATCCAACAGGATCCAACTGCATCCAGCAGCATCCAGCAGCATCCAACAGCATCCAACAGGATCCAACAGCATCCAACAGCATCCAGCAGCATCCAACAGGATCCAACAGGATCCAACAGGATCCAACAGCATCCATCCAGCAGCATCCATCCAGCATCCATCCAGCATCCAACAGGATCCAACAGCATCCAACAGCATCCAACTGCATCCAACAGGATCCAACAGGATCCAACAGGATCCAACAGCATCCAACAGCATCCATCCAGCATCCAACAGCATCCAACAGCATCACCCAGCAGCATCTATCCAGCATCCAACAGCATCCATCCAGCATCTAACAGCATCCATCCGGCATTCAACAGCATCCAGCAGCATCCATCCAGCATCCATCCAGCATGCAGCAGCATCCAGCAGCATCCAGCAGCATCCATCCAGCATCCAGCAGCATCCATCCAGCATCCAGCAGCATCCAGCAGCATCCATCCAGCATCCAGCAGCATCCATCCAGCATCCAGCAGCATCCATCCCCCAGGACCGGGTTCCTGTGCAGGCTAGGGGAGGGTTTGGTGTCCTTGACCATCAGTGTCCTCAGGTCGTCCCCACAGGAGACCCTCCAGAGAAGAGCTGATCCTGTCCACCCTGCTGTAAATCAGACTAAATCCTCCTCCATGCAGGTCATCTTTAACTCCCTGCAGCTGACTGTAAAAGCTGATTTTTTCATCCAGCTGCTGTGTGGTGAATGGAATATCCTGTGCTCTGAAAGAGCTCTAAAGAGGACGATGAAGACGTTCTCCATGCTTTACCTCCCTTCAGTCCTCTGACGGTCAAACACTCGTCCTCTTCCAGCCTCATACGACTCTAAACCTGTTTCTGTTTTCACCTCACATGCTGCTGTTTCTATCCTCAGACATTAAATACTTCATGATAGAAAGACTGTCAGTCTGAATGCACTGGAGGTCATTAACCTCCTCATTAGTCTCTGTCATGGTGTCCTTTACCACCTAAACTGCTTCAACATGAACGCATGTTTTCCATAAAAACGAGAAAACTACATGAGTCATTTAGCACAATAACAATGTCTACACTGGATTTATCATTCATTTAATGCTATCTTCATTGAAAAAAATGATTTTCTTTCAACAATAAGGACATTGTTGAAGACTGTTGAACAGTAGTGTATGTAGGATTATATATTTTTTAATGTAGTTTTTGAGTTTTTCCAGCTATTTTTCTGCAGTTTTTGAAGTAATTTTGAGTGGAGGCTCAGATGAATTTAACAGAGCTTGACCAGCGTCTATATATCTACATTTTTATCCTAGTTTTTGTGTTTTTCCAGCTGTTTTTCTGCAGTTTTTGAAGTAATTTTGAGTGGAGACTCAGAAGAATTTAACAGAGCTTGACCAGCGTCTATATATCTACATTTTTATCCTAGTTTTTGTGTTTTTCCAGCTGTTTTTCTGCAGTTTTACCCTAGAATCTACAACACGGTGCAGCTACCACTGAAAGCAGCTTTTTCCAGCCAGTCTTTGGTAAATGGAATCCATGATGATGAGAAGTCTTCAGAGAACGTCTCTGCTTCACGGTCCTCTACACTCCGACAGACAACTTCACAAGATGGAAACACTTTATGTCTTTGCCTCGCTTCAGTCTCTGACGGTGGAATACATCCATCCTTCATTCATCTCCACCTGCGTTTCTGTCGTTTTGTGTCTTATTTTACTCGTTTTCTGTCTCGTTTTTGTCGCTTTGTGTCTTGTTTCTATCATCTTGTGTCATTTTTGTCGTTTTGTCTCGTTTTTTGTTGTTTTGTCTCATTTTTGTTGTTTTGCGTCTTGTTTTTGTCATGTTGTGTATTGTTGTTATCATCTTGTGTCTCATTTTTACCGTTGTGTCTTGTTTTTGTCATTTTGTCTCATATTTTGTCATTTTGTGTCTCATTTTTGTCATCTTGTGTCTCATTTTAGTCGTTTTGTGTCTCGTTTTTGTCGTTTTGTCTCATTTTTGTCGATTTGTGTCTCATTTTTGTTGCTTTGTGTCTCATTTTTGTCGTTTTGTGTCTCATTTTAGTCGTTTTGTGTCTCATTTTGGTTGTTTTGTGTCTCATTTTAGTCGTTTTGTGTCTCATTTTGGTTGTTTTGTGTCTCATTTTTGTCGTTTTGTGTCTCATTTTAGTCGTTTTGTGTCTCATTTTAGTCATTTTGTGTCTCATTTTGGTTGTTTTGTGTCTCATTTTTGTCGTTTTGTGTCTCATTTTAGTCGTTTTGTGTCTCATTTTGGTTGTTTTGTGTCTCATTTTAGTCGTTTTGTGTCTCATTTTGGTTGTTTTGTGTCTCATTTTAGTCGTTTTGTGTCTCATTTTGGTTGTTTTGTGTCTCATTTTAGTCGTTTTGTGTCTCATTTTGGTTGTTTTGTGTCTCATTTTTGTCGTTTTGTGTCTCGTTTTTGTCGTTTTATGTCTCATTTTTTTCATT
This sequence comes from Acanthochromis polyacanthus, assembly GCF_021347895.1. Classification (NCBI taxonomy): domain Eukaryota; kingdom Metazoa; phylum Chordata; class Actinopteri; family Pomacentridae; genus Acanthochromis; species Acanthochromis polyacanthus. Next base: position 2,878,649 of record NC_067116.1, read on the forward strand.
TTGTGTCTCATTTTAGTCGTTTTGTATCTCATTTTGGTTGTTTTGTGTCTCATTTTTGTCGTTTTGTCTCATTTTTGTCGATTTGTGTCTCATTTTTGTTGTTTTGTGTCTCATTTTTGTCGTTTTGTGTCTCATTTTAGTCATTTTGTGTCTCATTTTGGTTGTTTTGTGTCTCATTTTTGTCGTTTTGTCTCATTTTTGTCGATTTGTGTCTCATTTTTGTTGTTTTGTGTCTCATTTTTGTCGTTTTGTGTCTCATTTTAGTCATTTTGTGTCTCATTTTGGTTGTTTTGTGTCTCATTTTAGTCATTTTGTGTCTCATTTTGGTTGTTTTGTGTCTCATTTTTGTCGTTTTGTGTCTCATTTTTGTCGTTTTGTGTCTCATTTTAGTCGTTTTGTGTCTCATTTTGGTTGTTTTGTGTCTCATTTTTGTCGTTTTGTGTCTTGTTTTTGTTGTTTTATGTCTCATTTTTGTCATTTTTTGTCTCGTTTTTGTCGTTTTCTGTCTCGTTTTTGTTGTTTTGTGTGTCTCTAGCTGCTGTATTGAATCTCTATTGAATCTCCGACCCAGTTCATCCACATCTGTCTCCTTTTCTTCTTCCTGGTAAAACGTTCATCACTGATCTCATCTCATCTCATCTCCTCATCCTCCTGCTGTGATCTCCACCCAGAGGCCTCGTTCACCTGCAGCTCATCAGCTCCACCAATCACCTGCATTAGAGCTGGTAATGAAAAGGCTCCGTTAATCAGACGGCCTTCAGAGATCATTTACCTCCCCCTCCTCCAGCATCTCCTCACCCTCTGCCTTATCTGGACCAGGCTCTAATAGCTGGTATCTCCTGGCTGGGTTCTGGCCTTCAGCTGGACCTCATCAACACCTCTGAGAGCCTCAGCTCAGCGTGGGCCGGAGGATGGAGAGGTTTCCACTCAGATCCCATTCTTCTTCTCATCGATCCTCCTGTCCTCCTCTACTGTGGTGGGATCATTGAGAGGATCTGAAACCTGTGAGTGACCTCAGAGTGTTTTCCTCGTTCCTGAAGGACTCGCTTATCAGGAAATCAAATGATGTGTTTTATATAAAATAGCAGATTGTTCATTGTTCTTTTGTCATTTTGTGTCTCATTTTGTCTGATTTTTGACGTTTTGTGTCTCATTTTCGACTCGGTTGTGTTTTTTGACTTATTTTTGTTATTTTGTGTTTTGCTTGAATTGTTGTTTTTTGTGTCGTTTTTGTCTGTTTGTGTTGTTTTGTCTCACTTGTGTTTGCCTATTTTGGGTTGTTTTGTTTCTTGCTTTCATCATTTTTGGTCTTATTTTTAGCGTTTTTCCATGTTTTTGTTGCTTTATAACTTTTTTGTCAAATTTTTTGTCTCTTTTTTCTTTTGTGTCGTTTTTCTCATTTTTTTGTCATATTTTGACTTTTATTGTTTTTTGTAGTTTTTTGTCTGACGTTGCTGTTTGTCCAACGTTTTTATCGTTTTATGTTTCCCTTTAAATAATGATAATAATAATAATAATAATAACTTTATTTATATAGCACTTTCAAATCAAAGTGTTTTATTGAGCAAGCAACAGACAAAACACAATAAAATAAAACTGATAAGAACAATGAATGAGAAAACACAATAACAACAACAATAACAATGATCAAACTGATAAGAACGATATCTAAGAACCTCACAGTTAGGAGTCATATGCAGCAGAGAACAAGTGGGTGTTTAGCTTAGCTTTGAACACCTCTACTGAATGTCAGAGGAGCATTCCATAAAAATGGTGCACGGAAACAAAAAGCTCGTCTTCTTCTTAACTCTAGGGACAGTCAGCAGACCCGTCCCTGCTGGTTCATATGGGACAACCAGCTCCTTTAAATATGATGGCCCATTGCCATTTACAAATTTATATATTAAAAGAAGTATCTTAGAATCTAACATGAACTGGGAGCCAATGGAGTGAGACTAACACTGGTGAAATGTTTTCATATTTGCTTCTGAACCATCTGAAGGCTATGAAAGCTCCTCTTAGGCAAGAAAGACAGGAGAGCATTACTATAATCCAATCTAGAAATCACAAATGCATGGATAAGAACTTCAGCATCCTTAAAAGACAACAAAGAGTGAATCTTAGCAATCCTCCTAAGATGGAAGAAAGCAATTTTTGTTACGTCTTGTATGTGGGAGACAAATCTAAGAGAATGATCAGAGATCACTCCAAGGTTTTTAACAGTGTCCTTGCACTGAATGATGCCTTCATCTAAGGTCCAGACAGCGTTATTGTTCAGATGATTTAGCCTTTCTGAACCAATCACCATCTTGTCTGAATTTAAACATAAGAAGTTTGCTGCCAGCCAGCTCTTCACAGCAGCGAGACAGGCTTCGAGCTTCAGTATATCTGAGCAACTGTCTACAGAAATCGGTGCATACAGCTGCAGGTCATCAGCATAACTATGGAAGGCAATCCCAAAGGAATGTATGATATCACTCAGTGGTACCAAATGTTGAAAACAACAAAGGACCAAGAACAGACCCCTGTGGAACCCCATACCTGACTGCTCGCTTCCCAGAGGATACATTGTTGTGTTGGACACACTAAGATCTATCGGACAAATATGACTGTAACCACTCCAACACTCTGCCTGATATTCCATACGTTATCAAACCTGTCCAACAAAATACAGTGGTCCACTGTCTCAAAGGGAGCACTCAGGTCCAATAGTAGAAGGACCGATGTTGAGCCCGAGACATCAATAACAGATCATTCAGTACCTTCGTAAGTCCTGTTTCTGTAGAGTGATTGGACGGAAATGCAGACTGGAGTGGCTCAAAGTAATTATTGTGTGACAAGAATTTCACAAGTTGTTTCGAGACAACTTTCTCAAAGACCTTAGAAATGCCAGGTTTGACAACAGTCTATAGTTTTCAGGGAATCTGGATCAAGATCTGGTTTCTTCAATAAAGGTTTAACCACTGCAGATTTGAAACAAGCAGGGAAGACTCCAATAGAAAGTGATAAGTTAAGGATGGATAGAACATAGGGTCCCAGAGCTGACCATAGCTCCTTAGTGATCCAGGCTGGTAAAGGATCTAACAGACATGTGGTAGATCTAGAGGACGAAACAACTGTAGTCAGATCCCCTAGTGAGGTAGACTCAAACTCAGAGAACACCTGTCCAGAATAAGAGGGAGGGTTGACATGAATCAATCCGTCTTGAGTTGACTTGGGAACTCTGGCTCTACTCGTACTGTAGTTACCCTTTCATCAACATGATCAGAAAAGTCAAAGGCAGATCGTTCAGTTCCACTATTTTACTGGTGGCCTTGTGCCAATTTACCAACAGTGGCAAACATGAATCTGGGATGTGTTTATTTTCGGCTATAAATGTCAAATAACAATTTGCCTTTGCCGTAGTCATTCTAGTCTGGTATGTGGACAGATTTTTGTACCACCATTGAAAATGCAGCTCCAGTTTGGAGACAATCTTTTGTCTCACTTGTGTTTATTTGTCTTAATTTTATAATTTTCTGTTTTGCTTTATTTATTGTTTTGTGTGTTCTTTTTGTTGTTTAGCTTCATGCTATTGTCATTTTTTGCCTCGTTTGTGTCGGTTGTCCATTTTTTGCTTAACCTTTTATTTCAAATTTTTGGTCTTTTTTGTGTCATTTTTCATCTCGCTTTTGTCATATTTTGTCGTCTTTTTGTTGTTTTGTATTTTTTCTTGTCTTTTTTGTGGTTGTGATCCTCCAGTAAATCCTCTGTGGTTCAGGTCCAGATGACTAAATGTTGTGTTCCTTTGTAGTTGTAATGTGGAAATGATAAACTGAGGATGAATGTTGATGGAAATGAATTTATTTTTCTTCATAAATCTCAGGTTGTTCATGATGTTTAGTAAAAAGACAATTCCTTAAATGTGAACATTTTTGCCCTGAAACAAAGAAACCATTAAGAGTTGTGGTTATTTAGAGGTTATTATGCTGTGGTTTTACTGGTTTTACTGGTCTGGTCCTGGATGTGGAAGCTGGACTAAGATGATTCTGACTCCTGATCCAGAGGGTAAATTCACATCACCATGTTGTGGGAGTAAACACAGGAAGGCAGCACCATGTGAAATGATAGTTTGAGTGTTTTTAATCACAGCGTTTCCAGAGTTCCTGCCTGATTTTGCTGCTTCCCTGAATCTGTTTAATAAAGAGCTCAGGGACACAAACAAATGAAGTCAGCATGTAGTAGGTTCACTCTTTGTCTCTTTAATAATCTCTCTCTCATGTTCTGGCTATCTAATAATTCCCCCGTTTCACATTCCGGTGTTTATGGGGTTTTATTCCGGTGTTTATGGGTTTTTTTCCGGTGTTTATGGGGTTTTATTATGGTGTTTATGAGGTTTTATTCCGGTGTTTATGGGGTTTTATTCTGGTGTTTATGGGTTTTTTTTCCGGTGTTTATGGAGTTTTATTCCGGTGTTTATGGGTTTTTATTCCGGTGTTTATGGGGTTTTATTCCGGTGTTTATGGGTTTTTTTTCCCGGTGTTTATGGGGTTTTATTACGGTGTTTATGGGGTATTATTCCGGGGTTTATGGGGTTTTTTTTTTCCGGTGTTTATGGGGTTTTATTACGGTGTTTATGGGTTTTTATTCCGGTGTTTATGGGGTTTTATTCCGGTGTTTATGGGGTTTTTTTTCCGGTGTTTATGGGGTTTTATTACGGTGTTTATGGGGTATTATTCCGGTGTTTATGGGGTTTTATTACGGTGTTTATGGGTTTTTATTCCGGTGTTTATGGGGTTTTATTCCGGTGTTTATGGGGTTTTTTTTCCGGTGTTTATGGGGTTTTATTACGGTGTTTATGGGGTATTATTCCGGGGTTTATGGGGTTTTATTACGGTGTTTATGGGTTTTTATTACGGTGTTTAGGGTTTTTTTTTTCCGGTGTTTAGGGGGTTTTATTCCGGTGCTTATGGTGTTTTATTCCAGTGTTTATGGGGTTTTTTTCCGGTGTTTATGGGGTTTTATTACGGTGTTTAGGGTTTTTTTTTCTGGTGTTTAGGGGGTTTTATTCCGGTGCTCATGGTGTTTTATTCCAGTGTTTATGGGGTTTTATTCCGGTGTTTATGGGGTTTTATTCCGGTGTTTATGGGGTTTTATTCCAGTCCTGAGTCAGGCATTGATGAGGAACGAAGCCCAGAGCATCCGATCTCAGCATCTCTTCACCTGTAGTCGCCTCTGGCAGCAGCTCCTGCCGTTGTGTTGTGGGATTATGATAAGACGCTCTTTTATCCGTTCCATTATGAGGCTGATAACAAAGCGGCTGCACGGAGAGGGTTAAGTGCATTTCCTCCTTGATGGATCTGAGATAAGTTTATCTGCAGACTGTCTGCTTATCACAGTCCAACCTGCCCGGAGACTGCTCACTGTTAGACCGTTAGCTCGGACCGTTAGCTCGGACCGTTAGCTCGGACCGTTAGCTCGGACTGTTAGCTCGGACCGTTAGCTCAGACCGTTAGCTCAGACCGTTAGCTCAGACAGTTAGCTCAGACCGTTAGCTCAGACCGTCAGCTCAAACCGTTAGCTCAGACCGTTAGCTCAGATGTCAGCTCAGACCGTCAGCTCAAACCGTTAGCTCAGACCGTTAGCTCAAACCGTTAGCTCAGACCGTCAGCTCAGACCGTTAGCTCAAACCGTTAGCTCACACCGTTAGCTCAAACCGTTAGCTCAGACCGTCAGCTCAGACCGTTAGCTCAAACCGTCAGCTCAGACCGTCAGCTCAGACAGTTAGCTCAGACCGTCAGCTCAGACAGTTAGCTCAGACCGTTAGCTCAAACCGTTAGTTCAGACTGTCAGCTCAGACCGTCAGCTCAAACCGTCAGCTCAGACCGTCAGCTCAGACAGTTAGCTCAGACCGTCAGCTCAGACAGTTAGCTCAGACCGTCAGCTCAGACCGTTAGTTCAGACTGTCAGCTCAGACCGTCAGCTCGGACCGTCAGCTCGGACCGTCAGCTCGGACCGTCAGCTCAGACCGTCAGCTCAGACCGTTAGCTCAAACCGTTAGCTCAGACCGTCAGCTCAGACCGTTAGCTCAAACCGTCAGCTCAGACCGTCAGCTCAGACAGTTAGCTCAGACCGTCAGCTCAGACAGTTAGCTCAGACCGTCAGCTCGGACCGTCAGCTCGGACCGTCAGCTCGGACCGTCAGCTCGGACCGTCAGCTCAGACCGTCAGCTCAGACCGTTAGCTCAAACCGTTAGCTCAGACCGTCAGCTCAGACCGTCAGCTCAGACCGTCAGCTCAGACAGTTAGCTCAGACCGTCAGCTCAGACAGTTAGCTCAGACCGTCAGCTCAGACCGTCAGCTCAGACCGTTAGCTCAAACCGTTAGCTCAGACCGTCAGCTCAGACAGTTAGCTCAGACCGTCAGCTCAGACAGTTAGCTCAAACCGTCAGCTCAGACAGTTAGCTCAGACCGTTAGCTCAGACCGTCAGCTCAATCCGTTAGCTCAGACCGTCAGCTCAGACCGTCAGCTCAGACCGTTAGCTCAGACCGTCAGCTCAGACCATCAGCTCAGACCGTCAGCTCAGACCGTCAGCTCAGACAGTTAGCGCAGCCCGTCAGCTCAGACCGTTAGTTCAGACTGTCAGCTCAGACAGTTAGCTCAGACCGTCAGCTCAGACCGTCAGCTCAGACCGTTAGCTCAAACCGTTAGCTCGGACCGTCAGCTCGGACCGTCAGCTCAGACAGTTAGCTCAGACCGTCAGCTCAGACCGTCAGCTCAGACCGTCAGCTCAAACCATTAGCTCAGACCGTCAGCTCAGACAGTTAGCTCAGACCGTTAGCTCAGACCGTTAGCTCAGACCGTCAGCTCAGACAGTCAGCTCAGACCGTTAGCTCAGACCGTCAGCTCAGACCGTCAGCTCAGACCGTTAGCTCAGACCGTCAGCTCAGACCGTCAGCTCAGACCGTCAGCTCAGACCGTCAGCTCAAACCATTAGCTCAGACCGTCAGCTCAGACAGTTAGCTCAGACCGTTAGCTCAGACCGTTAGCTCAGACCGTCAGCTCAGACCGTCAGCTCAGACCGTCAGCTCAAACCGTTAGCTCAGACCGTCAGCTCAGACAGTTAGCTCAGACCGTTAGCTCAGACCGTCAGCTCAGACCGTCAGCTCAAACCATTAGCTCAGACCGTCCGCTCAGACAGTTAGCTCAGACCGTTAGCTCAGACCGTTAGCTCAGACCGTCAGCTCAGACCGTCAGCTCAGACCGTCAGCTCAAACCGTTAGCTCAGACCGTCAGCTCAGACAGTTAGCTCAGACCGTTAGCTCAGACCGTCAGCTCAATCCGTTAGCTCAGACCGTCAACTCAGACCGTCAGCTCAGACCGTTAGCTCAGACCATCAGCTCAGACCGTCAGCTCGGACCGTCAGCTCAGACAGTTAGCTCAGACCGTCAGCTCAGACCGTCAGCTCAGACAGTTAGCTCAGACCGTTAGCTCAAACCGTTAGCTCAGACCGTCAGCTCAGACAGTTAGCTCAGACCGTTAGCTCAGACCGTCAGCTCAAACCGTGAGCTCAGACCGTCAGCTCAGACCGTCAGCTCAGACCGTCAGCTCAGACCGTTAGCTCAAACCGTTAGCTCAGACCGTCAGCTCAGACAGTTAGCTCAGACCGTTAGCTCAGACCGTCAGCTCAAACCGTTAGCTCAGACCGTCAGCTCAGACCGTCAGCTCAGACAGTTAGCTCGGACCATCAGCTCAGACTGTTAGCTCAGACAGTTAGCTCAGACCATTAGCTCAGATGTCAGCTCAAACCATTAGCTCAGACCGTCAGCTCAGACCGTTAGCTCAAACCGTTAGCTCAAACCGTTAGCTCAAACCGTTAGCTCAGACCGTTAGCTCAGACAGTTAGCTCAGACTGTTAGCTCAGACCGTCAGCTCAGACCGTTAGCTCAAACCGTCAGCTCGGACCGTCAGCTCAGACAGTTAGCTCAGACAGTTAGCTCAAACCGTTAGCTCAAACCGTTAGCTCAAACCGTTAGCTCAGACCGTTAGCTCAGACAGTTAGCTCAGACTGTTAGCTCAGACCGTCAGCTCAGACCGTTAGCTCGGACCGTCAGCTCGGACCGTCAGCTCAGACAGTTAGCTCAGACCATCAGCTCAGACCGTCAGCTCAGACCGTCAGCTGAGACTGTTAGCTCAGACCGTCAGCTCAGACCGTCAGCTGAGACTGTTAGCTCAGACCGTCAGCTCAGACCGTTAGCTCAGACAGTTAGCTCGGACCATCAGCTCAGACAGTTAGCTGAGACTGTTAGCTCAGACCGTCAGCTCAGACTGTTAGCTCAGACAGTTAGCTCAGACCGTCAGCTCAGACAGTTAGCTCAGACCATCAGCTCAGACCGTCAGCTCAGACCGTCAGCTGAGACTGTTAGCTCAGACCGTCAGCTCAGACCGTTAGCTCAGACAGTTAGCTCGGACCATCAGCTCAGACAGTTAGCTCAGACCATCAGCTCAGACAGTTAGCTCAGACCATCAGCTCAGACCGTCAGCTCAGACCGTCAGCTGAGACTGTTAGCTCAGACCGTCAGCTCAGACTGTTAGCTCAGACAGTTAGCTCAGACCATTAGCTCGGACCGTCAGCTCAGGACGATCCATAGTTGTGTTCATATTTACCCACCCTCAGCTGTTCATTGATTTCTCTCAGACCAATTTGGCAGTGTACAGAAATTGTTGGACCAAAAAGGGCCCAATCAATGGGAGAGTGATTAGTGTGTGCAGTGGATCATTTCAAGCTGAGGCCGTTTACCTTCATTATTAATTATCCTAAACCCTCCAGAGGGTCCAATCCGGCCTTCAAAGTGTAGAAATTACAGAGAAGACATTAACTGCAGATTGTAAATTAGTAAAACTATAAATTTTAAATCATTTCTAGAACATGACAAGTTGATTGGATCAGAAAGTAAAATACCTGATTGTTCATTGTTCTTTTGTCGTTTTGTATCTCATTTTTGTCATATTTACCTCCGCCAGGAGGTTATGTAATCACCGGAGTTTGTTTGTCTGTCCGTCTGTGTGTGTGTGTGTGTGTGTGTGTGTGTGTGTGTGTGTGTGTGTGTGTGTGTGTGTGTGTGTGTGTGTGTGTGTGTGTGTGTCTGTCTGTCTGTCTGTTTGTGTCTGTCCAATTGAGAGACGGCCCAGCAGCCGTCTCTCAATTGTCCTTCGACCTTCAAAAAATTCCTGGATCCAGACGGTGATCCGGATCACCTCCAAAATCTAATCGATTCTTACTCTTGCTCTTCCGGACATCCTGTAAAAATTTGGTGAAAATCCGTCCATGACTTTTTAAGTTATGCTGTTAACAGACAAACAGACACACACACACACACACACACACACACACAGACGGACAGACAAACGACATGGCGGAGGTATGCGCTCTCCGAGTGCTTTTCTAGTTTGTATTGTTTTTGTTGCTTCTTTGTCTTTTTATGTCATTTGTCTCATGTTTCTGTTGTTTTGTGTCCCATTTTTGTAATATTTTGTCTTCCTTTTGTAGTTTTTTGTCTCACTTTTGTCATTTGTGTCATGTTTTTGTTGTTTTGTTTCTTTTTTGTAGTTTTGTGTTTCCTTTTTGTTACAGTTGTGTTGTTTGTCTTATTTTTGTTATTTTGTGTTTCGGTTTAGTCATTGTAACAGCTAACCTACAGGACATTTCCTGACATGCATGACCTTCTTCTTTTCTGTCTCATCAGTTATTACATGTTTAATCAGTTGAATTATTAACTGAGATTATTTGATCAAGCTTCACTCATTAACATCCTGAATTCAAACTAAAACCTTCCTAAAACTAAACATTCTGGTCTGCATGTTTTTCTGCGTACAGATGGGTGAGTGATCAGTGTGTTCAGTGGATTATTTCACGCCGTATGTTTGCATTAATTATTGCTAACTCAGAGTCGGCTCTAAATAGAAACGCCTCCAGGCTGTGTGAGCGCCACACATGAGGTATTCCTTTATTGCAGCAGGACAGAACCCGAGGCGTTGGACTCTCCGGTCTCCACCTCACTGCCTGAAGGAGCTTCACATTAAAGCTGGAGCATCCTGAAGTGAGAGCATTGATTCTGAGGAGGATTTTGTGCAGCGGTTCGAGGCCGTCCCGCCTCCACGAACACAACAGCCGACTCAGCCCAGCTTCTGCGAGAGACGATAACAATTTCTCATTCACTCACCGAGGGATCTGCTTAACAGTTGGAGGTCTCAGAAGCGCTTCTAAACATTCACAACCTCCCGGCTTCTCCGGCTGCAAACAAACAGAGTCCTGATGCAGCGACGCCTCCCTCCTGACACCAGCAGCTCTGAATCCTTTCACTCTGAAACTAGAAAACTAATTGTGGGGCTGTTAATTAATTCTTAATAGCCTCCGTCTGTCCTGCTGAAGATGGGCTGCACTAAAAAGGCTAAAAACCAAGTCGCTAATGTCAGCGGCAGTTAATCTGGGGACTGTATTTAAGGAGGACATTTGGACAGAACTGGATGTGGTGCTGTTCTCCTGACATTTCTGTATGTTCGCTGCAGATGGGAAATATGAAAGATTCAGCTTATAGGAGTTCAAAATGAAGAGATACAGAGTGGTGGAGGATAATTCTTCAGTGCATAAACCATCTTTGAGTTTCTGTCAGTGTTAATACATGCATTTAGATCCTTTAGTAGCAGCAAAATAATGTAAAATCCTCCAATAGAGGGTAAATACAGCTGTAAAATATCACACGTTTCAAGTCCAACTTAAACAACTAACAGCTGAATAATAAAATAAAATGAAAGATGTACTGAGGCTGAATGTGAAATGGACTGGACAGAACTTCTATAGTTTCACAATCTGATCATCATGAAACACAAATATAGTTTGATATTATGAAAGAAAGGCTGGTTTATCATATGCTCTCATGTCTAAACAGCTGCAACTACCTGCTAAGCTAGCCGCACATATTAAACCAGAAAAGCCCTTAGAGAGAACAGTCCTCCTCCAAAGCTGTTCAGTCCTCCTCTAAAGCTGTTCAGTCCTCCTCCAAAGCTGCTCAGTCCTCCTCTAAAGCTGTTCAGTCCTCCTCCAAAGCTGTTCAGTCCTCCTCCAAAGCTGTTTGGTCCTCCTCCAAAGCTGTTCAATCCTCCTCCAAAGCTGCTCGGTCCTCCTCCAAAGCTGTTCAGTCCACCTCTAAAGCTGTTCAGTCCTCCTCCAAAGCTGTTCGGTCCTCCTCCAAAGCTGTTCAGTCCTCTTCCAAAGCTGTTCGGTCCTCCTCCAAAGCTGTTCAGTCCTCCTCCAAAGCTGTTCGGTCCTCCTCTAAGGCTGTTCAGTCCTCCTCCAAAGCTGTTCAGTCCTCCTCCAAAGCTGTTAAGTCCTCCTCCAAAGCTGCTCATTCCTCCTCCAAAGCTGCTCATTCCTCCTCCAAGGCTCCAAGGCTATAGAGCCGGGTTCTACTCGAGATTTCTTCCCTGTTAAAAGGGTGTTTTCCTTGCCACTGTTGCCTTTGGGCTTGCTCTGGGGGTCAGGCATATGGGTTCTGTAAAGCGTCTTGAGACGATTTGACTGTAATTTACGCTATATAAATAAAATTGAATTGAATTGAAAGGCTGTTCAGTCCTCCTTCAAAGCTGTTCAGTCCTCCTCCAAAGCTGCTCATTCCTCCTCCAAGGCTGTTCAGTCCTCCTCCAAAGCTGCTCAGTCCTCCTCCAAGGCTGTTCAGTCCTCCTCCAAAGCTGCTCAGTCCTCCTCCAAAGCTGCTCATTCCTCTTCCAAAGCTGTTCAGTCCTCCTCTAAGGCTGTTCAGTCCTCCTCCAAGGCTGTTCAGTCCTCCTCTAAGGCTGTTCAGTCCTCCTCTAAGGCTGTTCAGTCCTCCTCCAAAGCTGTTCAGTCCTCCTCCAAAGCTGCTCAGTCCTCCTCCAAGGCTGTTCAGTCCTCCTCCAAAGCTGTTCAGTCCTCCTCCAAAGCTGTTCAGTCCTCCTCCAAAGCTGCTCAGTCCTCCTCCAAAGCTGCTCATTCCTCCTCCAAAGCTGTTCAGTCCTCCTCCAAGGCTGTTCAGTCCTCCTCTAAGGCTGTTCAGTCCTCCTCCAAAGCTGTTCAGTCCTCCTCCAAAGCTGCTCAGTCCCCCACATGGCATCATCAGAAATGCAGCATTTATGTATTAGTTATTGATCAAAAATCACGACAACATTTAATATAGATAAACCCACAAACATGATGACCTGAGTACAGGCATGTGTTCTGCATGTGTATGTTCTGTACGGATACCGGATCACATGACCTAAATTTGTAGCATGCGGCTCAGAAACACCCCCACAGTTTAATCAGCTGTTCCTTGGATCATTTCTGATGGATAAGTCCTGATAAGTCCTCAGAGGTGGATTTGTAGTAGTATCACAATCAGCTGATGTAGTGTTCACTGGTTGTCATGGTTACAGTGACACCGTGCTGCTATCTGGGAATGATACAGAAATCTTTAACTAATCCATGGATCCAGACTATAAGCTGCATCACTGATAAAATCTGATCACTTGGTCCTTGAGTCATTTCTGAGCTTCAATGAAAATTTCATCCAAATCTGTTGGTCTGTTTTAGAGGAATGTTGCTGACAGACAGACAGACGGATGGACGGACGGACGGACAGCTGCTGATCATCACATAACTCCGCCAAGGTTCCGCCTCCTTGGCAGAGTAATAAATACATGCTGTAGTTGTGTGTACATATATATATATATATATTTGGGAATCACTGGCTTAATCTGTTATAATACAGTGTTTTTAACAAAAAGTAAAAGTAGTACAAAGCATGATGTTTCTCTCTGAAATCTAGTGGGATTAAAGTACTTAGAAGTATAAACTAAATGACCTCAGTCCTAACGTGACTTCCTTCTTGGTACGACTACATCTGGCTGCATAAGTGTCAATCCAGCCTGAATTTTTGAGAAGATGTGAACGGTTTCCGGGCAGACCAGTGGAGGTTTCACTGCTGTTTGTCGTCTGAAGTCGGTACAATGAGAAGAACTGTGCAGAGCTCCCCATGAATAAAAGCCAGACGGTATCTCCAGACACTGATACGTGTCAGATCCCCCAAAAAGGCCTTATCAGCTCCTCCACATACATCTCCTCCACTTCAAATCCACTTTAGCCTCTCCTCTGTGGGCTTATCCTCTCTGCCGACGCTATCGATGTGCAACTTTCACGGCTTCATAAATACCAGAACCGACGACGGCGACACGTGCAGCTCTTCCCTCTGATGTGGGAGTCTGAGAGGAGCGCTCCGGCTGCCTTTGTGCTCCTGCTTTTTCCCAGGAGGTCAGATGTTATTGACTGGAATCGCTGAGGGGAATGAGTCTGCGTTTACCGACAAATTGGGCCAGCGGACTGACCCCCGGTTCAACCCAGCCGGGCTGCAGGAGCCGCAAACATCGATACGTCAGCGAGCAGATGGATCCACATTTACATCCAGTATTCGTCATCAAGTTGACTTGCTGTTGCTCGAGACGATGAATATGTGAAATGTCATTTCAATTATCCTGCATTCACACCATTAAAGACAATCATGGGCGAATGTAAAGGGTCAGGAAGTGGCCGTACTGAAGAGGCTAATGTCATCTGTCCAGAAAATAATGATCAAAGTTCCACCAGCAGTTTCAAAATGCTGTTTTATTGGTTAATAAGACCCAGAATCCAATTACCCAGTCCCTCTATCACTGTTAATTTGTCCCAGTATAATGCGAGGAGAAAGAGGGAACCAGGATTAATTGAATCTGCACTTTTCCATCAAGACTCCTCGCAGTGTTAAAGCACTATTTCCCAGTAAGGCAGTTATCTCATTCAAGCAAAACACACCCCCACGCTAAATATATATCCGTCTGCGACGTAAAATATGATGCCGAGACAAAAACACAATCATTCATACTTGTTAGAAACTTTCTGAGATTTAATTAAGCCGACCTGTGAAACCCTCAGCGACAGTTTCGCCGCTGATTGTTCAGCAAATGAGCATCCAGAGCAACGTCTCACTATTCAGCTTCACACTGCAAATGAATCCCTTCTCACCTTGAAAATCAAACCTAACTGCAGCCAGACACACAGCGTCACTGCAACGCTTCACGCCAGAGATTTTCAGCAGAAATGGACAGTTCTGTGGAATACAGCTGGTGACAAGCATGTATGTTTTAATCCTCAGTAAAAGTCCAGTAAAAACACCAAAAAACCCAAAACAACATGTTTGAGCCATAGCTCAGGACTTTACAGCTTTTCTAGACTGAGTCACTCGGCTTCAGCTGGTGTTAAAAACAGCTCACAACTATATTTGATATTCACCGTAAAAAAGGATTGGAGGTTTCTGCTACATCAGCTCGTTTTCCTCAATTTGTTCAACTAAAATATTGGATGTACTTGAAACGTCAAGTTTCACTCTGCAAAACTAATCAGAGTCGCTCAGGCTACATAGATTTCCTGGTTCACTCAATTATGGATGAGTAGCGCCTGCAAAAACACTCAGGAAACACCAAAAACAGGAGGCTAGCTATGAAAAATCTGCAGGAAACCATAAAAACAAAGTGTTAGCCGTGGAAAAACACACAGGAAACCATAAAAACAAAGTGTTAGCCGTGGAAAAACACTCAGGAAACCATAAAAACAAAGTGTTAGTTAGGAAAAAACATATGGGAAGTCCCAAAAAACAAGAGGTTGGTCATGAAAACACACAAGAAACCATAAAAACAAGGGGTTAGCCATGAAAAAATCCTCAGGAAATTGTATTAACAAGGGGTTAGCCATGAAAAAACACACAAGAAAATCCCCAAAACAAGAGGCTAGATATGAAAAAGCCCACTAGAAAACCCCAAAACAAGGTGTTAGCTATGAAAAAGCACACAGAAAACCCAAAAAACAAGGGGTTAGCCATAAAAAAACACACAAGAAGCCCTCAAAACAAGAGGCTAGCCATGAGAAACACATGGGACACAAAAAAACAAGGTGTTAGCTGTGAAAAAACCACACAAGAAACCATAAAAACAAGGAGCTAACCATGAAAAAGCACACAGAAAGCCACAAAAACAAGGAGTTAGCTGTGGAAAAACATACAGAAATCCTTATTACTTCAGGTTTCTTCTTGTAGGACTGCTGGAGTTAGCACTGGGGATGTCTCTGACTAATCAAGGAATTAAAGTTAACAATTTAAACAATAGGACAAAAGAAAAGGTCATGCATGTCAGAAAACATATTGTAGATCGGCTGTAGTACCTGATTGTTCCACCAGGTGGAGCATTTCATTACGGTTGCCTACAGGTAGTTCCAGGTTAGCAGAGCAAAGAACCATGGGAATGCTCCAATCCATACTGTTAAATGAGTATTTTGTGGGGTTTTAGCTAGCAACAGGCCACCATGACTTCTGTAGCCGCTAACGACCTCCAGCTAATGCTAACATGCAGAGAGTGAAGTCAGCATGAGTATTTCTCAGTAACACAACAACTAAACGTAGATAAAATCTCCCTGAAGAAGTGATCTGGCTGCTTTAATAAATACATTAATTCAATCCGACGTTTAGCTGTGCCAACTTTAATATTCTGTTTGTACAACTAGATCTCATTAATTCAGCTAAGGAGCTTCTTTGGGTTTGTGCAACTCAAGATAGAGGCAGAAGTTAGTTGTTTTTACTGCTAATTTTATGTTTCTTTAAGTTGAGATAACTTGAAATGTCTTGCTGTTATTTTTATTTTAAGAAAAGTTGATTCAACTTTCAGTAAAAACTCATTCAGGCTATTTTAGCAGCTTCACCTTTTGGCACCTCAACTATTCTTTCAGAGTTTAAGGAAGTCAGACGTGTGCAAATCTTTCCCAATTCAAGATTTTACGAATTCAACTGAAGCTGAACAAACTTGTTAAAGTTTACCAATATGACAGAATTTTTAAACAGTTAAAATAGTTCTAGTTTCAGTAAACCTGACTCATAAAGGGGTGAAGTGTGATTAATTTACATTCCTGCACTCAGTTCTTCTGTTTTTTTAACACAATGGACTACAGCTGATCAAACTTAGCATAAGCACACGATTTGTTGGCATAAAGTACATTTTGTTTGTAGATTTGAGCACATATTCACCACATAACATAGATACTGAGGCCAATTACTAAAATAATGTATGTTGTCACGCTTTATAAAATGACATTAGAGACCTAATCCGTTAAAACTGAAGCGTCTTTGTTGATGAAATATGTTTCTGAAATAGCAGCTGATGCCTGGATGAGATGAAAACTACAGACTTGATGAAGTTTAATTAGAAAAATGCGACTCCTGAAAGCGATCAGCTGCAGTCGGAGTGATGAAGTCGAGGCTCTTCCATCGTCGGTGATTTTTGGCTGAGAACATTTCAGCCAGAGACGAGTTTAATGTAGCGCCGTTAGGAAGTTACTCACAGAATTAATTTTAATTAGTGACAGATGATACGACCCGTCAGCAGCCATGTCTGTCATTTTAATCTGCGGTTTAAAGCAGAGAACGGTGAGGCTGAATGTGTCGATTCTGTTCCTATAAAGCCAGATGAGAGTCCCTTTAAAACGTGCTGCTGCTACTGATCTCTGCTCTGATAAACCAACAGTCCCGGTGGTTTCTCTCCTCCCTCCTCTGCCTCAGAATAAATTAAGCTTTGGCCTGATTTGCAGTGAAGAAGGAGTTCCAGTCGTCTCAAAACCCACATCAATCATCCAAATGTCAACAAACAAAGCCAAAGAGCCACCAGTGGCAGTGATGCAAATGAAGCATCCGGGGAGGAGGGAATATCCTCTGATTCTGCTGCTTCTGGAGTGAAGCACTCGGGCCTCTTTCCAGCCTTTTCTGCTGCTTCATGCTGGGCTCCAGATCTGCGTCCCGCCGGGAGCCGCCCACCGCCAAGATCTGGCGTCAGGAATACCGAATGTAAAGCAAAACGGTCTGATGTGCTCGTCTGCGTTCACAAGACAAAGGCGCCGGCAGTGTTCAGCGCTAATTAACGGCGCCGGTGCTGACAGGACTCTCAGCCCAGTGATTGGTTCAAACACGTTAAAGTAATGCAACAGGAAGTGGATAAAACAGGGACCGTTTACCACTTCACTCACATCCAATCCCAACATTACTTCACCAGGGGCATCTGTCAGCACATCGGTGACCTTTCTTCTTCATTAGTGGATGTAAAGACGGTAGATCCTTGAATAACCTGTCAGCTGCAGGCCGGGGGAACTCTGAAGGGTTAATGGCTTCTGCTCAGGGCCTGCGAGGTTTTACCCCTCAAGCATTTCAATTCCTCTGCTGCATGAGAAGAAGCAGAGAGTGGGGAGCTGAGATAGCGGCGAGCTGTGCAGGATGCATAAAAGTGGTTTTGTGTGCAGGGGGGCTGTTTTCCTGCAGAAGAGTATCATTAAGTGTCAGCTCCATCCCCCCCAGCCGTCCTCCTCTAATGCATCCACCCAGCAGCAGCATGCTCAGCTGTTTATCCGCTGCTCCGCTCCCTTTATTAGCCGCCATAAAGAGCGACACCGGCCGACCCGAGCCCGTCAGACCGGAGGGAGGAGCGCTCTCAGAGATGCTGAGGACGCAAACAGGCCAGAAATGGAGCCGATGGAGCTCTAACCTTATTCATGGTCCAGACATCCCCAGAGAGAATGCCATTTCTGAATGTCACGACCTTTTCTAACCGCGTTTAAAAACCTCCCAGGTCTTCAAGGTGTGGTTTGTCAATAAAAGAAGTGGAGGATTCCTGAGCGGCAGCAGACAGAGATGGGGAGAGGCGATGCGTCCGCTCGTCTTTAATGGCTGCTTGTCATCTGTTGTTGGGCTGATTGAGAGGGTTTTCCTCGGGCTGCTGACAGTGATTGAAGCGCCGTGTGTGTTCGCTTGATAAACTCCAGAGCAGACAGTCTCGATAGCAGCAAAAACAAAAATGAAGAGTGTTGGGGAGCGTGATATCCAGAGTGGTTGTGAGGAAAGCGTCTGAAGAGCTCAGATAATTGTCTGCTGGAGTATAAAATGACAGCAGTTCATCCTGAGAGGGCAACACTAAAGACATCACAAAGACTAAAGAAGTAAAGTAGGAATGAAAGAGGAGCTGAGGGGAAGGTGTCTGGGGTGTGATTTGACACCAAAATCTCTGCCGTGTCATAAAGACGGCGCTTATGGATCCACATAATCGATAACACAATGTTTTCTGAAGGTGGAACAAGACAACAGGGTTCGTTTAGAAAATGTCTCTCCGTGGACAAAGTCGGGAAAGTTCAGAAAACTTCAGAACCAGAAAACTCCGATCCCTGCCGAGTGATCCACATACAGGATGAATACCGAGCTGATGTCTGCTCTGACTAAAAGTCACTCAACAGAAGCTCAATGACACAAATCAGTCGCCAACAACGACAGTCGTAACTCTGATCGGAGGCAGTTTGTGTTTTAGGATCTGAGGTTTAATAGACGGAGAAACTGAACTCAGGTAAACCTGGAAACACACCTGGTAGGTCTCAGATAAGAAAAACTGACCGGTCTGTGTGGAATCCAACCGGTCTTCTTCATAAATAGATCATTATTTGGTCGTACTTCAGCAGTTACCGTTGACATGATCGGTGTTATAAAGCATCGCGCTAAAGAAGAGTCAGAATATGTGGCCGTGTAAGGTTCTATTGTGACATCATCAGATTGCAGAGGTTCACTGATCATTGATTCATTGTTGTTAATTACTGAATGGATTCTATATGTAATGGCTGTTTATTATATCATGAGACAGAAGAACTATCAGATGCTAACATGCTAACTGCTAGTTTCTGTTTCGTCTTTTCTTTTCCACTTGTGTTTATGTAATCAGAATAATTGTTAATTATCACTGATAACTGTCATTTTTCAGTTTTTACCGAGAGGCTGGATAATTGTGAAGTTTACTTTTTAATCCTCCCATGTACAGAGAACAGGTTACAGGTGTGTTTGCACAAAACCCTGCTGTCTTCTGTGTTAAATTCAAGGATTCAAGGTTCTTTACTGCCACGTATTTACATGTGATGGCATCCTATTAGTACTGTGTCCTGAGGTTTTATGCCAAAGATGTAAATAAAGAAAAATAAAGAAGAATAAGGGCAATTACAGAGCAGTAAAAACAATACACAAATGTTTACCAGTGGTAAACAGATCAGTCAACATATGTGCAACAACTGTGCTATGAGGCAGATGTCCAACTGACCAGGTGGTTTGGGTTTCACATATAAATAAAGTCTACATAGCTGCATAAACTGGTAAACTTCCAGAGACAACATAGTGATCTGAGCAAAAATAATCATTCTGCAAAATAAAATAAAATATGTAATAAATGATAAAACAAGAGCCAGTATTCTGCAGATGAAGCTGGAAATTATTTTCTTGTTTTTAGAGCTCCACCAGTCAATCAGCTGTGCAGCATTTAAAGGCTTCAACATCTGTAGAGCACAGAGAAAGCAGCGTTTAGCTATCGC
Organism: Acanthochromis polyacanthus; assembly: GCF_021347895.1. NCBI lineage: Eukaryota > Metazoa > Chordata > Actinopteri > Pomacentridae > Acanthochromis > Acanthochromis polyacanthus. The sequence goes on from NC_067116.1 coordinate 2,898,105, forward strand.
TAGCTAACATTTCAGACGAGTAAATGCAGAATGATGCAGACGCAGCAATTAGACATGCTTCTAACAGCATGACATAATGAAGCTTAATGCTAACTGCAGCACTCTGAACTCTGCAGCATAAAATTAGGAACAAAGGTAGCTAACTACCTGTGGCTAGTGCTAAGCTAATGCTAACATAACAGAGATGCTGCAGGATGAAGTGCATCATTGTTGTTCTGTTCTCAGTATAAATTCATTAAAAACTGATGAAGTTCCACAACAGTTGTTATATTCATCAGTTCCAGTAACTTTCAGCAGATTAATGTTAACTCCACTGTATGAGTAACAACAGATTGTTTTTCTAAATGTGTTTGTTAAATCCTTTGTAGTTCATCAGCATGTAGAAAAGCATCAATCACTTCAACAATTAATCGACTGTTGATTGTTAACGGGGCTGACAATCACTTAAGAAAACCATTTACATGTTTTCCATCTGTACAGTAGCACTACACGTTTACGGTTTTCTAAACTTACTTTAGCTTAACTTAGTGTAGCTTAGAAGAGCTTATCTCAGCATGGTTCAGTTTATCGTGTCTTAGATTAGCTTAGAAGAGCTTATCTCAGCATGGTTCAGTTTATCGTATCTTAGATTAGCTTAGCAGAGCTTATCTCAGCATGGTTTAGTTTATCGTGTCTTAGATTAGCTTAGAAGAGCTTATCTCAGCATGGTTCAGTTTATCGTATCTTAGATTAGCTTAGCAGAGCTTATCTCAGCATGGTTCAGTTTATCGTATCTTAGATTAGCTTAGCAGAGCTTATCTCAGCATGGTTCAGTTTATCGTGTCTTAGATTAGTTAGCAGAGCTTATCTCAGCATGGTTTAGTTTATCGTGTCTTAGATTAGCTTAGCAGAGCTTATCTCAGCATGGTTTAGTTTATCGTGTCTTAGATTAGCTTAGCAGAGCTTATCTCAGCATGGTTTAGTTTATCGTGTCTTAGATTAGCTTAGCAGAGCTTATCTCAGCATGGTTTAGTTTATCGTGTCTTAGATTAGCTTAGCAGAGCTTATCTCAGCATGGTTTAGTTTATCGTGTCTTAGATTAGCTTAGCAGAGCTTATCTCAGCATGGTTCAGTTTATCGTATCTTAGATTAGTTAGCAGAGCTTATCTCAGCATGGTTCAGTTTATCGTATCTTAGATTAGCTAGCAGAGCTTATCTCAGCATGGTTCAGTTTATCGTGTCTTAGATTAGCTTAGCAGAGCTTATCTCAGCATGGTTTAGTTTATCGTATCTTAGATTAGCTTAGCAGAGCTTATCTTAGCATGGTTCAGTTTATCGTATCTTAGATTAGTTAGCAGAGCTTATCTCAGCATGGTTCAGTTTATCGTATCTTAGATTAGCTAGCAGAGCTTATCTCAGCATGGTTTAGTTTATCGTGTCTTAGATTAGCTTAGCAGAGCTTATCTCAGCATGGTTTAGTTTATCGTATCTTAGATTAGTTAGCAGAGCTTATCTCAGCATGGTTCAGTTTATCGTATCTTAGATTAGCTAGCAGAGCTTATCTCAGCATGGTTTAGTTTATCGTGTCTTAGAGTAGCTTAGCAGAGCTTATCTTAGCATGGTTCAGTTTATCGTATCTTAGATTAGTTAGCAGAGCTTATCTCAGCATGGTTCAGTTTATCGTATCTTAGATTAGCTAGCAGAGCTTATCTCAGCATGGTTTAGTTTATCGTGTCTTAGAGTAGCTTAGCAGAGCTTATCTCAGCATGGTTTAGTTTATCGTATCTTAGAGTAGCTTAGCAGAGCTTATCTTAGCATGGTTCAGTTTATCGTATCTTAGATTAGCTTAGCAGAGCTTATCTCAGCATGGTTTAGTTTATCGTATCTTAGATTAGCTTAGCAGAGCTTATCTCAGCATGGTTCAGTTTATCGTATCTTAGATTAGTTAGCAGAGCTTATCTCAGCATGGTTTAGTTTATCGTGTCTTAGATTAGCTTAGCAGAGCTTATCTCAGCATGGTTTAGTTTATCGTATCTTAGATTAGCTTAGCAGAGCTTATCTCAGCATGGTTCAGTTTATCGTATCTTAGATTAGCTTAGCAGAGCTTATCTCAGCATGGTTCAGTTTATCGTATCTTAGATTAGCTTAGCAGAGCTTATCTTAGCATGGTTCAGTTTATCGTATCTTAGATTAGCTTAGCAGAGCTTATCTCAGCATGGTTTAGTTTATCGTGTCTTAGATTATCTTAGCAGAGCTTATCTCAGCATGGTTTAGTTTATCGTGTCTTAGATTAGCTTAGCAGAGCTTATCTCAGCATGGTTCAGTTTATCGTATCTTAGATTAGCTTAGCAGAGCTTATCTCAGCATGGTTCAGTTTATCGTATCTTAGATTAGTTAGCAGAGCTTATCTCAGCATGGTTCAGTTTATCGTATCTTAGATTAGCTTAGCAGAGCTTATCTCAGCATGGTTCAGTTTATCGTATCTTAGATTAGCTTAGCAGAGCTTATCTCAGCATGGTTCAGTTTATCGTATCTTAGATTAGCTTAGCAGAGCTTATCTCAGCATGGTTCAGTTTATCGTATCTTAGATTAGTTAGCAGAGCTTATCTCAGCATGGTTCAGTTTATCGTGTCTTAGATTAGCTTAGCAGAGCTTATCTCAGCATGGTTCAGTTTATCGTGTCTTAGATTAGCTTAGCAGAGCTTATCTCAGCATGGTTCAGTTTATCGTGTCTTAGATTAGCTTAGCAGAGCTTATCTCAGCATGGTTCAGTTTATCGTGTCTTAGATTAGCTTAGCAGAGCTTATCTTAGCATGGTTCAGTTTATCGTATCTTAGATTATCTTAGCAGAGCTTATCTCAGCATGGTTTAGTTTATCGTATCTTAGATTAGCTTAGCAGAGCTTATCTTAGCATGGTTCAGTTTATCGTATCTTAGATTAGCTTAGCAGAGCTTATCTCAGCATGGTTCAGTTTATCGTATCTTAGATTAGCTTAGCAGAGCTTATCTCAGCATGGTTCAGTTTATCGTATCTTAGATTAGTTAGCAGAGCTTATCTCAGCATGGTTCAGTTTATCGTATCTTAGATTAGCTTAGCAGAGCTTATCTCAGCATGGTTTAGTTTATCGTGTCTTAGATTAGCTTAGCAGAGCTTATCTCAGCATGGTTCAGTTTATCGTATCTTAGATTAGCTTAGCAGAGCTTATCTCAGCATGGTTCAGTTTATCGTATCTTAGATTAGCTTAGCAGAGCTTATCTCAGCATGGTTCAGTTTATCGTGTCTTAGATTAGCTTAGCAGAGCTTATCTTAGCATGGTTCAGTTTATCGTATCTTAGATTAGCTTAGCAGAGCTTATCTCAGCATGGTTCAGTTTATTGTATCTTAGATTAGCTTAGCAGAGCTTATCTCAGCATGGTTCAGTTTATCGTATCTTAGATTATCTTAGCAGAGCTTATCTCAGCATGGTTTAGTTTATCGTGTCTTAGATTAGCTTAGCAGAGCTTATCTTAGCATGGTTCAGTTTATCGTATCTTAGATTATCTTAGCAGAGCTTATCTTAGCATGGTTCAGTTTATCGTGTCTTAGATTATCTTAGCAGAGCTTATCTTAGCATGGTTCAGTTTATCGTGTCTTAGTGTAGCTTAGCAGAGCTTATCTCAGCATGGTTTAGTTTATTGTATCTTAGATTAGCTTAGCAGAGCTTATCTCAGCATGGTTCAGTTTATCGTATCTTAGATTATCTTAGCAGAGCTTATCTCAGCATGGTTTAGTTTATCGTGTCTTAGATTAGCTTAGCAGAGCTTATCTTAGCATGGTTCAGTTTATCGTATCTTAGATTATCTTAGCAGAGCTTATCTTAGCATGGTTCAGTTTATCGTGTCTTAGATTATCTTAGCAGAGCTTATCTTAGCATGGTTCAGTTTATCGTATCTTAGATTAGCTTAGCAGAGCTTATCTCAGCATGGTTCAGTTTATCGTGTCTTAGATTAGCTTAGCAGAGCTTATCTCAGCATGGTTTAGTTTATCGTGTCTTAGATTATCTTAGCAGAGCTTATCTCAGCATGGTTTAGTTTATCGTATCTTAGATTAGCTAGCAGAGCTTGTCTCAGCATGGTTTAGTTTATCGTGTCTTAGATTAGCTTAGCAGAGCTTATCTCAGCATGGTTCAGTTTATTGTGTCTTAGATTAGCTTAGCAGAGCTTACCTGAGCTTTTCTAATCTTAACCTGTCTGATGATATTTTACATATTTTATCTCAGCTTTGTGTAGCTTATTTAACCAAATCTTATCTTATTGTAGCATAGCTTAGCTTATTTAGCTTAGCTTATTTGGTCTAGTCTTATTAATGGAGTTTGACTAATTCAGTTATTAAATATTTAATTTGTTGATGAAAAGCTCATTCAGATAGTAAAAAATGAAACTGCTCATATAAAAACAGAAAACTACCATAACATGAAACAGCTTTAACAAGTGATCAATAAAACGGATTAGAATATTGTTATTTTTGCATTTTGCATGCATCAATCTTGCATTTCCACATTTATTTGTATCGTGTATAAGAATACTGTAAACCTTTCCAGTACAACTCTGAAGTATTCCCTGTGTGGCTGCTGAATTAAAAAATAAAAAGATTCAGGCTTTAACAACAGAAGAGCGTCTGCACATCGCTGCCTCTGTATGTTTGATTTATGGAATAATTTCTATGTAAATTCAGGAGTCAGAGGTTGGTTCTGGAGTCAGAGGGTTCAGTATCTTCAGTCCTCAGTCTGTTTAAAACGGCCAAACTAATTACTGTGTAATTCCAACACTTATCGTGGAGCCACATATAGCAGCAGATTAAACACATGAGGAGGAAGAAGAAGACGATTCTGAAAGTCAGACGTTTATCAGGATCCAACACGAGCAGCAATCTGCTGCAGCCAGATGACATGCATTCACCACGTACAGTACACAAACACACACATGTATACTATAGCTTTACTCATATTTACTGTATGCAGACACACACACACACACACACACATTCATTTTATACATATTTGAACTAAAATTCACTCTGTGCAAAAATAAAACACTATTACACTACAAACTTACACTTTTATTTCCTGAGTGCTATGTATTTTTGTTTATATTTTATCTTTATATTTTAGTATATATTTTTCTGCTCAGCATACCTCTTCTTAGTCTAAGTACATATATATATATACTGGGCTTTGCAAAAGTTCTGTTACACGGTTTCATGATCTTTAGAGACGTTTACATGTCGGAGTGAAAAATTCCATTAGATAAACTTAAAGTTCTACCTTATAGGCAGGTGTCATTAATACAATTTTGTTCTCCGGTGAAGTTGTATCAAGATGGAAGTCAGATATCTGCTCTCCTTCATGCTGACCACAACAAGTCTGACAGAGCCAAGCAGCTGAACATCAGCCGGATGACCGTCCACAGAGTCATGGAGAGGCTGAAGAATGGTGAAGATCTTTCAGTGATCTTTCAAGAATGATGAAGACCTGAAAGATCTTCACCATTCTTTAGCCTCTCCACGACTCTGTGGACGGTCATCCGGCTGATGTTCAGCACAAAGGAGAGCAGATATCTCAACTCTTGACTTCCATCTTGATACAACTTCACCAGAGAACAAAATTGTATTAATGACACCTGCCTATAAGGTAGAACTTTCAGTTTGTTTAATGGAATTTTTCACTCCGACATGTAAACGTCTCTAAAGATCATGAAACAGAGTGTAACAGAACTTTTGCAAAGCCCGGTATCTATATATATATATATATATATATATGCAGTACACATGCAGGGTCCTCTGAAAGTACATTAACTACTAAAAATGAAAAATGACTGCCCTACTTATCATGAATGGAAATGCTCACTACTGACCAATACAAATGATCTCTATTAGAAAGAATGATTAAAAATAAAGAATGAGTCATTATTGTCTCATCTTTACTGACTGCTGAGCTCAGAGTTTTGTGGTTTTTATTATTCCTCACCTTTATATTTTATTCTTCATGATCCAGTCCTAAAATTATTTTTTCTTCATAAATTTTTCTCAGTGGAATGAAATGTCACAGAGATATGTTTAGATAGTAGAAATATCGTTAATTAATTATAATTTTATAGTTGTGAACAAATGTTGACATCCACGTGTAAAGACTATAAAAAATACTAACATGTTAAGCTAAAATAAGCTGAAATAAGCTCAGAAAAATAAGATGAGATATGTTCAGGTAGTCTAAGTTAAGATAAGTTATGCTAACCTGAGGTATAAAAAATAAGATAAGATAGAATTTAATAATGGTAAAGGAAAATTGTCAGAAAATAACAAAATCATGAGAATAAATTTTATCTCATAGAACAGCAAACAGATATAAGTACAATATGCAGAAAAAAGAGAGAAAATATAAGGACAAGAGAAATGACAGAACTAATACTAAAAGTGAAGCTCAAAGGACAGCTTCGGTTCCTTTAAACACATATAACAGTATTTTAGTGTATGCTGGTCTCCTTAAAACGTAAATACATGTATTGTAGTCTATCCTGGTTTCTGTAAAACGCATGTTGCAGAATTTCAGTGTAACCTGGTCCTCCTTAAACATGTATACATGTACTTTAATGTAACCTGGTCCTCCTTAAACATGTATACATGTAATTTAATGTATCCTGGTCCTCCTTAAACATGTGTACATGTACTTTAGTGTATCCTGGTCCTCCTTAAACATGTATACATGTACTTTAATGTATCCTGGTCCTCCTTAAACATGTATACATGTACTTTAATGTATCCTGGTCCTCCTTAAACATGTGTACATGTACTTTAGTGTATCCTGGTCCTCCTTAAACATGTATACATGTACTTTAGTGTATCCTGGTCCTCCTTAAACATATATACATGTACTTTAGTGTATCCTGGTCCTCCTTAAACATGTATACATGTACTTTAATGTAACCTGGTCCTCCTTAAACATGTATACATGTACTTTAATGTATCCTGGTCCTCCTTAAACATGTGTACATGTACTTTAGTGTATCCTGGTCCTCCTTAAACATGTATACATGTACTTTAATGTATCCTGGTCCTCCTTAAACATATATACATGTACTTTAGTGTATCCTGGTCCTCCTTAAACATGTATACATGTACTTTAATGTAACCTGGTCCTCCTTAAACATGTATACATGTACTTTAATGTATCCTGGTCCTCCTTAAACATGTGTACATGTACTTTAGTGTATCCTGGTCCTCCTTAAACATGTATACATGTACTTTAATGTATCCTGGTCCTCCTTAAACATGTATACATGTACTTCAATGTAACCTGGTCCTCCTTAAACATGTGTACATGTACTTTAATGTATCCTGGTCCTCCTTAAACATGTATACATGTACTTTAATGTATCCTGGTCCTCCTTAAACATGTATACATGTACTTTAATGTAACCTGGTCCTCCTTAAACATGTGTACATGTACTTTAGTGTATCCTGGTCCTCCTTAAACATGTATACATGTACTTTAATGTAACCTGGTCCTCCTTAAACATGTATACATGTACTTTAATGTAACTTGGTCCTCCTTAAACATGTATACATGTACTTTAATGTAACCTGGTCCTCCTTAAACATGTATACATGTACTTTAATGTATCCTGGTCCTCCTTAAACATGTGTACATGTACTTTAGTGTATCCTGGTCCTCCTTAAACATGTATACATGTACTTTAATGTATCCTGGTCCTCCTTAAACATATATACATGTACTTTAGTGTATCCTGGTCCTCCTTAAACATGTATACATGTACTTTAATGTAACCTGGTCCTCCTTAAACATGTATACATGTACTTTAATGTATCCTGGTCCTCCTTAAACATGTGTACATGTACTTTAGTGTATCCTGGTCCTCCTTAAACATGTATACATGTACTTTAATGTATCCTGGTCCTCCTTAAACATGTGTACATGTACTTCAATGTAACCTGGTCCTCCTTAAACATGTGTACATGTACTTTAATGTATCCTGGTCCTCCTTAAACATGTATACATGTACTTTAATGTAACCTGGTCCTCCTTAAACATGTATACATGTACTTTAATGTATCCTGGTCCTCCTTAAACATGTATACATGTACTTTAATGTAACCTGGTCCTCCTTAAACATGTGTACATGTACTTTAGTGTATCCTGGTCCTCCTTAAACATGTATACATGTACTTTAATGTAACCTGGTCCTCCTTAAACATGTATACATGTACTTTAATGTAACTTGGTCCTCCTTAAACATGTATACATGTACTTTAATGTAACTTGGTCCTCCTTAAACATGTATACATGTACTTTAATGTATCCTGGTCCTCCTTAAACATGTATACATGTACTTTAATGTATCCTGGTCCTCCTTAAACATATATACATGTACTTTAGTGTATCCTGGTCCTCCTTAAACATGTGTACATGTACTTTAATGTAACCTGGTCCTCCTTAAACATGTGTACATGTACTTTAGTGTATCCTGGTCCTCCTTAAACATGTGTACATGTACTTTAATGTATCCTGGTCCTCCTTAAACATGTGTACATGTACTTTAATGTATCCTGGTCCTCCTTAAACATGTGTACATGTATTTTAATGTATCCTGGTCCTCCTTAAACATGTGTACATGTACTTTAATGTAACTTGGTCCTCCTTAAACATGTGTACATGTACTTAATGTATCCTGGTCCTCCTTAAACATGTATACATGTACTTTAATGTAACTTGGTCCTCCTTAAACATATATACATGTACTTTAGTGTATCCTGGTCCTCCTTAAACATGTGTACATGTACTTAATGTATCCTGGTCCTCCTTAAACATGTGTACATGTACTTAATGTATCCTGGTCCTCCTTAAACATGTGTACATGTACTTTAATGTAACTTGGTCCTCCTTAAACATGTGTACATGTACTTAATGTATCCTGGTCCTCCTTAAACATGTATACATGTACTTTAATGTATCCTGGTCCTCCTTAAACATGTGTACATGTACTTTAATGTAACTTGGTCCTCCTTAAACATGTGTACATGTACTTAATGTATCCTGGTCCTCCTTAAACATGTGTACATGTACTTTAGTGTATCCTGGTCCTCCTTAAACATGTGTACATGTACTTTAATGTAACCTGGTCCTCCTTAAACATGTGTACATGTACTTAATGTATCCTGGTCCTCCTTAAACATGTGTACATGTACTTAATGTATCCTGGTCCTCCTTAAACATGTGTACATGTACTTTAATGTAACTTGGTCCTCCTTAAACATGTGTACATGTACTTAATGTATCCTGGTCCTCCTTAAACATGTGTACATGTACTTTAGTGTATCCTGGTCCTCCTTAAACATGTGTACATGTACTTTAATGTAACCTGGTCCTCCTTAAACATATATAAACGTACTTTAATGTAACCTGGTCCTCCTTAAACATATATAAACATACTTTAATGTAACCTGGTCCTCCTTAAACATATATAAACGTACTTTAATGCATCCTGGTCCTCCTTAAACATATATAAACGTACTTTAATGTATCCTGGTCCTCCTTAAACATGTGTACATGTACTTTAGTGTATCCTGGTCCTCCTTAAACATGTGTACATGTACTTTAGTGTATCCTGGTCCTCCTTAAACATATATAAACGTACTTTAATGTAACCGGGTCCTCCTTAAACACATATAAACGTACTTTAATGCAACCTGGTCCTCCTTAAACATATATAAACGTACTTTAGTGTATCCTGGTCCTCCTTAAACATGTATACATGTACTTTAGTGTATCCTGGTCCTCCTTAAACATATATAAGCATACTTTAATGTAACCCGGTCCTCCTTAAACACATATAAACGTACTTTAGTGTATCCTGGTCCTCCTTAAACATATATAAACGTACTTTAATGTAACCGGGTCCTCCTTAAACACATATAAACGTACTTTAGTGTATCCTGGTCCTCCTTAAACATATATAAACGTACTTTAATGTAACCGGGTCCTCCTTAAACATATATAAACGTACTTTAGTGTATCCTGGTCCTCCTTAAACATGTATACATGTACTTTAGTGTATCCTGGTCCTCCTTAAACATATATAAACATACTTTAATGTAACCCGGTCCTCCTTAAACACATATAAACGTACTTTAGTGTATCCTGGTCCTCCTTAAACATATATAAACGTACTTTAATGTAACCGGGTCCTCCTTAAACACATATAAACGTACTTTAGTGTATCCTGGTCCTCCTTAAACATATATAAACGTACTTTAATGTAACCGGGTCCTCCTTAAACATATATAAACGTACTTTAGTGTATCCTGGTCCTCCTTAAACATGTATACATGTACTTTAATGTATCCTGGTCCTCCTTAAACATATATAAACGTACTTTAATGCATCCTGGTCCTCCTTAAACATATATAAACGTACTTTAATGTATCCTGGTCCTCCTTAAACATGTGTACATGTACTTTAGTGTATCCTGGTCCTCCTTAAACATGTGTACATGTACTTTAGTGTATCCTGGTCCTCCTTAAACATATATAAACGTACTTTAATGTAACCGGGTCCTCCTTAAACACATATAAACGTACTTTAATGCAACCTGGTCCTCCTTAAACATATATAAACGTACTTTAGTGTATCCTGGTCCTCCTTAAACATGTATACATGTACTTTAGTGTATCCTGGTCCTCCTTAAACATATATAAGCATACTTTAATGTAACCCGGTCCTCCTTAAACACATATAAACGTACTTTAGTGTATCCTGGTCCTCCTTAAACATATATAAACGTACTTTAATGTAACCGGGTCCTCCTTAAACACATATAAACGTACTTTAGTGTATCCTGGTCCTCCTTAAACATATATAAACGTACTTTAATGTAACCGGGTCCTCCTTAAACATATATAAACGTACTTTAGTGTATCCTGGTCCTCCTTAAACATGTATACATGTACTTTAGTGTATCCTGGTCCTCCTTAAACATATATAAACATACTTTAATGTAACCCGGTCCTCCTTAAACACATATAAACGTACTTTAGTGTATCCTGGTCCTCCTTAAACATATATAAACGTACTTTAATGTAACCGGGTCCTCCTTAAACACATATAAACGTACTTTAGTGTATCCTGGTTTGCTTTTAGCTAAACTCTGAGCTATAAACTGTGAAGCTGCAGGTCTGAGAACATCCAGACTGAAGCTAATGTCTTAATAAAGTCACCACTTTGACTCCTTCAAGAGTCGAATCCAAAAAGCTGAGAGATGCTGAGAGGAGCTTGGTAACAAGCGAAAGGCCTGGAAAGTGCATTTACTCCATTTCCGACATGTCCAGAGCCTTATCTCCATTATGGCTGAAAGTGTCCTCTCTTTTACCTGAAAATTACACCCATTTAACTCTGCCGAGGAGAGCTCTCAGCTCAGATGAGAGCGAGGGAAGACCTAAAGCACTGCACAGCATGAACCCACTGCAAACTACAAATTGGCCAAAAAAGCCATCTTTTCTGATTTAGC